>NC_090179.1:16417244-16504744 GCF_024679245.1 Pseudorasbora parva
GGCGGGGCTTAATATAATGACAGCAGAGTTGCGGCGGTTCCGTATGCTACTTGGAAACTAAGAAGCTGGTGGAAATTTAACCTTTTCGAATCATGCCCATTATTTTTTATTTTCAATTGCCAGAACCTTTACCAAATTGTGTACCATTACGGTGAAGTAAAAAAAAAAGAATAAAATTGTATTATTTTTAGATCAAAACCCGAAGACCAAGACATTTCACAATCCAAGCACTTCCCAATTGATAATATTATGTCCCGCCCACATTTTTGTCCTATTATCTAGAATATCATGTTTCATTTGGAAAGTAAAACTGGTCAGCTGTTTGCAAACATTTAATACACATTTCATTTTAAATCTTCTTCTTTTTTTAACTGCAAAAAGATCAGTAAGCATTTACTTAATGAGAGAGTGCTCCAGTGTTGTCTTCCAGGTGAAAATTGAACACTTTAAATTGACATCCTAGAAACACACTTTTCACATGCAGAAGTTTTTGAATGAGCTTTGAATAACTTCATTAAACTTTATTTATATTAGTTCATTAATTTATATTAGTGTCCGTCAATCACAATTAGCCTACTTGTCAATGTCAATTTGACATTGAAGATCTTCAGATCTTGACATGTGACACAATAACTGTCCACTGACAAACCGCTCGACCACCATCCGACCTGCTCAGCCGGCATTGTTGGTGCTTCCCTCGGTTACTTCCATGTGAATATTCTCCTACAATCCCTTCTTTTACACTGATGCAGGAAGTGAGTAAATTAGAGGGCAATTGCTTTAATTTAAGGCCAATTAGATGCCTTCCCCTCCCTGAGCTGTATCTCTGCAGATGTAATCTGTGGAGAAGCACTTGGGAACGCTCCTCAAGACAACAGAAAGACTATTGAGTGTGGAAGTCCTCAATTTGAGGGAACAGGCCAACATAAACATGTAAAATGGACAATGAAAGGAATGGATAAACAAGCACTAGATTGTTTCCTGAATAAATGTCATGTGAAGGAAACAAAAGGAACTTTGTTCTGAAATCAAATAAGGAGGTAAAGTTACTGAAGGATCATTGGATGATCTCTGTCACTGAAACAGAATACTTGTTCTTGTTTTGAGAATGTAAATCTGGATATGTTATGTTTTAAGGCTTTCTGATTCTTAATGAGGGACACAATCTCTTTGGAAATTGGCTTGTCATCAGAGGAGCTGGAAATGGAGTCACCTTCGGCTCTGAGTCTTTGCGGTTGTCTTAGGAACACAGATAACGCCATGGTCACATCCCTGGTGCGGGTCACTGTTCTGTCTCAGCCGTCGGGCCGCGGACCAAAGGCTCCAGGGTCAGTCACCGGAACTACACTGGTCCATCTGGCTTTCATTGAACTTGAGAACAAGAGCATGACGAAGCTAATAAGCCCATGCTGGAGCCGCACTTGGACTGAGTGCTTTAATCCTTAAAAATAAAGGTTCCAAAAGAGGAGTTTTAAAGTGGAAAAACATTTTTGGGACGTTTAATTGAAGAGTTCCTACAAGAATTTTCTTCGTGTGTAAAGAACGTTTTAGTAATCCAAAGATCTGTATAAAGATCCCATAAAGAATATGTTGTGCATTTGAAAGAAGCTTCCATGATTGTTAAAGGTTCTTCATGGAGCCTCCGATGCCAGTAGAGAGCCTTTGATATATAAAAGGTCATAGTAATATAAGAATATCCGCTAAGTTTCAGAGCTGAAAACTTCCTTGTTAGTCAAAGAAAAGCTTTTATAGACACCAGGCTCAGCAAACGATCCTGTGCTTCATTCTTACGTCATATCACTACGAAACATACCTCTACAGAACGTCTAATCCAGTAGCCCCGCCCACCGACTCATGGAGCTGATCGGCTCAACGTGCTAGCTGGTCAACAACATTAAACATGCTGAGGAAGATAGCAATACACTGCGCTATTCCTGGTTGTGGAAGAACACAGTCGCTGCATAAGCTTCCTTCGGATCCTAATATTAGGAATGAGTGGTTGAACTTTATTTTTAATGAAGTTTCAGCTCACATGGGGGCGACATATTCACTTAATTTCAGTGCGGAATTGTTTGTAAACAAATCTCTGGTCGATCGACAGGAATGGTGCAACACACATATGTGAGTAAAATGTGTTTTTAAATGTAATAGTAAAGCATTGTTGTAGATTGTTTTGCTTATGTGTACGAGTTAGTGAGTTAGTTGACATCTGAAGGGCGGCACATACACGTGTGCGCGCGCAGTTCGTGCTTATATCGTCCAAACTTGCAGGCTATGTGTAATATAAGTATAATATCCCAATCAATCGCAGGTCGATGATAAATAAATCATTGTGTTTGTTTGATAAAGACGTTTATGAGCCCTAAGATAATCTTTCTGGTTGACTCTTCTCCCTCAATCTCTCCTCTCTCATGTGAACTGACAGGGGAGCAGACGCTCATTTAATATGCAAATCTTATCCAATCCTAGCCGTGGGTGTTTACCTCCAAGTCCTCAATGCTGCACGCCCATCAAAACCCAGCGTTTTGGAGAGAGCTTCAAAACCAGTGTAGAAAATAGCCTATTACTTATTGGTTATGATGTTTTTGAAACAAGCTTCCGACAGACAGCCGTACGCATCGATTTATGGCGGGAGAGTGACCTCTGACCCAGCGTATGACGTATTGACGAACACGGAAGAACACAAACAAAACACCGGTCATGAATTAGAAGTCTAAAAAGTGAATTTTTATTGTGAAATGTCAGAGGATTTCAATATAAGAGAAGAGTGGCTTGGGTTGTATTGCCCACCCATATTTGTTTGAACTGCGAGAGTTGGCAAAGCTACTTCTACATCGTGTCATGGCTCACTCTAATGGCGTAAGTTGACTGAGCTAGTTATTTTAGTTTCTAAAGTTTTAATTATGGATACTTTTCTTACACACATGCTTTGCATCACTTTAGAAGGCCTTCATTTAACCCCTTCATGTGGAGTACTTTTATAATGGATGGATGCACTTTGGTCTTCAAAATCTCATCCCCATTCACTGCCATTATAAAGCTTGAAAGATATATGTATATATATATATATATATATATATATATATATATATATATATATATATATATATATATATATATATATATATATATATATATATATATATATATATATATATATATATATATGCCACTAATAATGTGCACGTCAAATTTTAGTAACGCCGAATATTAAAAGTGACACGTTTAATTTTCTTATAGATCTGTTATGTTCAAGTCACATATCATTTAAAGCTTCTCTCATGCACTGAAAAGGTGAATTCTTTAGGTTAGCTTGGTAGAAGTGCATAATTTCTGTGCTTCTAGAGTCGAAGTGAGTCTCTGCATAAGAAGCTGGGATAGGAGACAGTATTATAACGCTGGAAAAATGACACACTTCACCTATAAGTGAAATATTACGGTGTGTCTGCGGTGATCGACTGTAAATGGGGCATTATCACGGCTCTCTTGGCACAGGAACACACATGAGAAGGATGTTCAGGAGGTGATATCGCACATTTAGCAGCACTGCCGGAGAATCAACCCTCTGCCCATGAGTGTGTGTGTGTGTGTGTGCCTCTACCTACATGCACATGTTTTTTGAATGAATGTCATGCTCTATCCATCTTGCTGAGTTATTTCATTTTCTCTCCATTACTGTAGTTATTGCATTGAAAAAGAAAAACACCTCAGGTCAGGAAATTAGCTTCTCATGTTTTTATCCTACCAGTCTCTCTCTCCTTCTTTTTTGTGCCGCTGTCTCTTGCTCTCCTTCAGACCAATCAACAAAGTTCAGTGATGGAGTAGCTTGAATTTTTGACCTCATCACCCCACGAGGAAACAGATCTCGAGGCGGTGATGAACCCCAGACCTCCTCCTCGGTCTCCCCCACTGCGAGGAGCGTGAGATATGATGGAAGTGTGAATGAGCGGCGCTGACGGGTTATGTGCGGACTTCCACAGGGCAGGCAGACGAATAGTGTTTGTGTTTGCTTAAGAGCTGGTCAGAATTGAAAGGCTGTGATTTTGTGGAGACGGAGACATGGTGGTCCGACCGAGAGCCGTTCAGAACAAAGTGAAGCTGCCAGTCGGTAACCAGCAGAGAGATGACATGCTAATAACCGTCAACAGACTTTAGAAATCAAGTTACGCATGCAGGACTCCTAAACTTCGCCACTTTTTTTGTCATAGCTTGTACCTTTTGACGAAAATATCTTTTAAATTTAGTATTTCATAATGTGATATTGAAATGTTTTATTCAGTTTTGCTCTGACAAAATTTTTATTTTATTTTCAGTCATGTTGTGTGTGTGTGTTTATATATGTATGTATGTATGTATGTATTTAGTACATATTTAGTCAGCATATCCTCATGTCATTTTCAGTCATTTTGTTCAGTTATAATGTTGTAATCAATATTTTTTTTTCAAATAAACATTTTATAATTATATGCATTTCAATAAATAATTATATTTATACAATTAATATATAAATTATTATTTAAAAGGTTTACATTTTTTATTAGTTAGTTTTTTTTCCCACTCAAAGTGCAAAACTAAACCAAATATTCAAACTTTTTATATATTAATTTAAACATATAAACTGTATATGCTATCAAAATGTATGATTGACAATGATTATTATTATTTTTTAATTCTTCAAAAGTCTAGCTTTTAATGACCCACTACAGTATATTTGAATTCCAATTTTAAAAAATATATATTTTCATCATGATGCACGTAGTCTTTATTATTAAAGAAACCAAAAAATGAATGACTTTGCTCATCCAACATTTTTGTATGTAATTCTGGTTGCAGCATGGCATACAAAGTGTCAAAAGCTTTAACAACAACTGAGGCGTTTTGTCTATTATGTTTACTTGGCTGAAGTCATAGAGCATGTGACGGCATTACTACATCCCAGATAAAAGATTTTGTTGTGTGCGCTTTTTTAGGATTTTCTTAAGCTTTATATGAACAGGTATCTCTCAACCGACCCGCTGGCCTTATTTCCAAGGTCTTTAGGTTGTCATCTCTTGCCCTCATCTCCACAACCCGTTCAGAAGGAATCCGAGACGCCATTTTTCATTTAACATCCTTGATGCAGAGAATTCTGGGTGGTCAGAACAACATGGGAACGATGTTAGGAAGAGTCCACTATTTGGGCTGAATAATGCACGGGTTATGTATAATCAAAAATCGTAGCTCTTTATTATACAATTTTTCATGGCTGGGCAACGTTTAGGAGCGGGAGGGGGGAACCTACAGGAGTAAATCCTGCTCATGTAGAGCGTTCGAGATCCCGTCTGCCTTGCACATGCCAATACAAACAGAGGTGAAGTCATCTTCACTTTGCGTCCCGCTAAGAGCAGTGCAATAGCCGGCCAACACAAACACAACTGCCGGTGACCTCCGGCGCCTGTGAGTTTTTGCCAGTTCCACTTTTATAGCCCGCGTTAATCAGCCTCAAAATCAGTTAACAGCCTTTTACGTGGCCGTGGTGAGTAAGAGATTCTGTAGCGTAAAAAAAGTTTGAAAAGAATTGCTTTGGATTTAGACAGTGCCTGAGCATATTCAGAATAATGTCCCAAAAGTTCTCGAACTACAAGACGCACCATGACCGAGACACAAAGTTCCCGCTGTGGTAGCGTCGTGACATCGATAGGTCCCATTTGAAGAGCAGGGCTCTAAACTTGAACAATGCTTTAAAGAGGGTGCGATCAAATGTTCGCCGTCTCACGCGGTCTGCGGTCGGCTCGGCCTCTCCCGTGACCTCAGAAGCGCCTCCTCGCCGTGTCTCAAAAGCATTCCGCGCTCAAAGGCAGAGATGAAACCGCACGATTGTGGCTGAAGGATGGTGGAGAGGTTCTGAGGGCCTATTCGCTCTGCTATTCAGACATCAAAGGTGAACGTCAATGGGCTGCTTCGTATTGTCGTCCCCTTTTGTGCCGTGCAGGTGTGCTGCTCTTCTCCGGCAGATGTAGAGCTCCCGATTCCGGGCTTGACAAGAGGAACATCTTCCCCCTTGGGGCATTCATAGGCAACAGGAGAGGTTCAGGTGTTCTGGGCCTGAAATAAAACGTGCGGACTGACGTTTTAGGCTTAGTGTTAAATATTTAACAACAGATTTTGCCTGTGGCTGGAGATTTGGCTTTATCTTGCTGTGGGAACGTAGAGCAGCTGGGATCTGGGGAGGTTTGTTGAGTCGGGAACGTTGCCCCCATGGACAGCTTTTGCCCGCATTTGCCTGTCTGCAGTGTGGGCCTGATTTTTTTTTTCTTCTTCTGCTTTTAGAGATAGGAAATGTTGAATCTGCCCTGCTCGAGCGTGTCCCATCACATCCTCTAGCTGAAAGACGAGGTTGAGAGCGGGATACAATGTAGCGTTTTAGCTCGCTGATGCGCTATCAGTTATTTGTTGTCATATTTTGGTGCATCTTTTAACTTTATACATGAAACGGCGGGGCGCTGGAACTGACTGTTTTGGTCTTGGATGAAATCACGGTCTTATCTTTGCAGCGAGTGGAACGCAGCAGCTTTTATCTTTTCCTGCCATCACACATTGTTTGTTCTACCTGATCTGAACAACCTTTCAGTGAAACTTGGGTGTCTTTGGGTGGTTCTTCATCTGACTGTTAAATTAGGCATAACAATTATAATGTATGGATAATAAAAAAATCATACTTGTGCTTCCTGTCTAGCTGAGCAGCTTTGATTGCTTTGTGCCATCTCAAGCTAAATGAATAGTCATATATATATATATATATATATATATATATATATATATATATATATATATATATATATATATATATATATATATATATATATATATATATATATATATATTTATTTATTAAAAGATTTGCCTTTTGGCTCTGGAGGCTCAACCATGTATGGCTTTGTAAACCCAATTGATAAGCTGCTAGGAACATCCATTCGGGCTGTAGTGGTGACATGAGTGAGGTGGAGTTAGCTTTCCCGCGAGTGGAGGTGGTTCGTAACAAGGCGCGGCCAGTGGACACGCCCCCAGTGTTTGAGAGCAGAGAATACTAGCCTGACAAGCCAGACCCACATCGAGATGTTTGGTCTGGAAACTCACCATAGACAGGGCTCAATCTGAGGGGCGGGATAAACAGTTGTCTTTCAAACTCCCTCTGCACGCGATAGGATAGCGCTACGACCAACCAGAGCAACGAAGGTGAAACAGAGCTAGTTAATAGATTAAACATTCGCCGTATCCGGTCGGCAAAACTCAGAACACATCTTCCCTTCTTAAGAATGACTTCAGTGCCGTTCTTTGTTCTTTTCTCAGAGAAAAGCTCAACTCCAAGTCTTCCAGAGTCGCGGTCAAAGCTGATTCGAAAGACCGCCGTTCTCCAGTTTCTGTGTTTACTAGAAGCACGCAAACGCGACTCGGCCGTCGTCATTATGGCCTCGCCCACCGACTCTATACACGATGTGATTGGCCCGGCAAGAGTTAGGCAAATACAGCTCAGAAGGGTATTGAGAGTTGCTAGACGACACTCGTGGACAGATTAAATTTGCTGCCGCTAGGGTGCGTCTAGATTTTTTAGGCTAAAAGAATACTGCTCATCTTTTCAAGATTTTGATCTCTTATTTTATTTACTTGGCGACTTTTTTTATCATTCAAATTTGGCTGGGTGGTTAATAACATTTTTCTGTGGTGTGACTAACTCAGATCACATACTTAATTTTGACTTTAAAGGGTCTTTAAATAGAAGTCTTTTGTAACAGTACACAATATCGTTCAAAAGTCTGTGGTCTGATTTTTTTTTTTTTTTTTTTTTTGTGTGGAAATAATTGTAATACAAAATTCTACTTTCCAATAATGAATTGTTTGAATTGACATTTTAAGATCATCCCCTACTGAAAAAGATAGCAAAATATGAATCAAAAATCTGAATCATTAAGTGATAAAAATAGGTGAACTTTGGGATAGAGCCATGCCGTCACAGTTAGCTTCTTGAAAGATTGATAATGTCATTCTGACTATTTTATGAAATGTTTAATTACTTCCAAAGGGAAAAGTTAATGGGAACTGGGTTGCTGCATCAACAGAGACACGTTTTCAATAAACACAATGCCGACTAAAAAATTATTTTATGTAGGTGGAGAAGACTTTTTGTCTTCAAAATGAGATGTTAGGAACAGGCCAAAAAAAAAGCTTGTTTCAAGAGGAACAAAAAAAGAATGAATGTAATGATACTATTTTTTGTCAGTGTGTTTTTAGTAACATACACATGTATATTTGTATAAGAATATAGTTCAAGTTGTCATCAGCACTTCATTGTTAAACTCGCACAAATGGTTTCACTTTGTAAAGTGACCCACATATTTCTCCCAGAATATCAGACTAAATATCAGACTAATGTTTGGACGAAAGCACATGTTTTATGCTAATGTATTCTCTGTTTCTCTCTTCCTGTCTTACTTTGTTCCGTTGGCTTGATAAAAGGCACCAGAGCTCGAGACTGTCCGCTGACACCAGGCTTACATAGGCCTCTGGAACAAATAGTCAGCTACTTTACTTTGGCAAAGGATTTACTAACATCTGTCGCTCTCTCTCTCTCTCTCTCTCTCTCTCTCTCTCTCTCTCTCTCTCTCTCTCTCTCTCTCTCTCTCTCTCTCTCTCTCTCTCTCTCTCTCTCTCTCTCTCTCTCTCTCTCTCTCTCTCTCCATTCGTCTTACACTCGTTTAATTTCCTCCTCTCTTTTTTCGTTTGCTTTCCAGATGTCATCTCTTAACCAGTCACTGTACACTGCATATTAGCAGTCTGTGTCTTACAGTGGCTTTTGTGTATTATCTCTTCAGTTTTTTTCTCCTCCTGGAAATGAACGGGTGATGCAGAGGTCTTCACTTCCGCTTTAAGACCCCAAACCACCTGCACAAAGAAGATCCGGCAGGCCGAGGCATCTGCGATCACCCATGCTGATGGGGAACAGATACTGGGCTATTTAACTAGCATATACAGTATTTTGTTAATATTATCATTTAAAAGTAGTTTGAGCATTTCTAGTCAATTGGCAGGTTTAATGTGTTGTTCAAGTGCAAACAAATCAATGTACGTGACGGTGTGAGTGGAAGAGCTTGTTGATGCTTTTGAGCTTGTTACGAACAGTAAATCCGTTGCCTTCAGCAACATTCAATTTCTAGTCTGACTTATGCCTCAATAATGCAAAAGAGCGGTCGATAGGGAGGTGTATTTAAATATGCGTGTGCTTCAGTAATCTCCCATGTGATTCTTTTGTTTCGAAGGAGAAAACAAGGAACCATATCAGGGGAAAAGCCTGGCTCAGCAGCACTCGTTTTTAGGAATATTCTGGATTTTAGTAGTCCTACATTTTGGCAGGGTTCTGTTGTGCCTGAGGGGAAACGAGCCGTAGATCATGCAGAATGTCTTTACGATGAACAGTAGCGAAGTGCGCCGTAAAACGAGAGCAAGAGAAATCTATGGCTTCTTTCCTCAGTGGCAGACTCCAAGATGACCTCCGACCCAGTTTTTCGACCGTGTTTGGCTTTGGCTTGGGGCTGTGGGAATATTGGAAAGAATTTTGTAATAATAAAGCAACATCCTTGTTTACTTGTACAATATTGTGCAAGATAAGATGAGTTCATTTCTAAGTTTATATTTCTTACTCCACTGGCACATTTTTACTTTATTTTAAACCTAAATGAAAATTGTTTTTTTTAAATATATATTTTTTTATTCAATATATTTTTTTGTGAAAGCCTGAATATCTTCTCAATACAGTTCTCTTCTCCAGTTTTACAAGACAGAAATATTGAATATCACATTATGGTTATTATTATAGTTCAGTTTATTGCTTTTTTACCCTATTATTTAATATTTTTGTATGTACTTAAACACATAGGGCCCTATTTTAACGATCTGAATGCATGGTCTGAAGCGCATGGCTTGTACAAATCTACTTTTGCTAGTTTGACGATGGGAAAAATGCGTCAGGCGCACCAAGCGCATGGTCCAAAAGGGTTTTTATTGAGTAATGGTTGTGTTTTGTGCGTAACGTGCAATAAACTAATCAGAGTCTCATCTCCCATTCCCTTTAAAAGCCAAGTGTGCACCATGGCCGATTCGCTATTTACATGTCGGAAAGTTTGCGAGCGGATAGACTGAAAGCTTCTCCAGAGAGACAGAGAATCCTTTTATTTGTAATATTTAAAAATCTTTGTGTGCTGCTGCGTGTGTTTGTGTGTGTGTGTGTACGTGCATTGTGCACCCACCTATAAGCACATATTACTAACGTGCTCTTTAAATGAGACAAAAAAATACTGTGCTATTTCAGTTCAAAATATCAACGAATGCAGACCAGCATGCCCATGCGTGCCCATGAGTGCATTTGCTGAATGTGAAAATTATAACTTTATTCTAACAAAAAACACTTCTGGCGCACCGGGTGTCTCATTATGCAGGGTGCATAATAGAACCCTTAATTTGTGAATTATTTGTCATTCCCAAATTCTTCAATAGCATTTTTTTTTGTCCTTTTCTCATGAATGTTTGCAGCGCCACTATCACTGCAATTTCTCTATTTCCACTCTTTCCACATTGCTTTGTCTCTCTTGCTCTCGCTCTCCCTCTTTCCTTCTTATTCCGTAGCCATCCTCTCCGAGTTTCAGATCCTTTTTAAAGATAGGGGATATGAACGCTGTTTCATCTTCCCCAGGCTCATCTGGTAGAGGTTAGCAGGCATGTGGAAGCCATTGGACTGAGGACCCGGGCTGATCAGAGAAAGATGTGCCCCTCTGGATCTACTGCTGCACATGTTTGAATCCCGGGACCCTTATTTGCTCGGTCTCGCTTTCTTTAACATTCCTACCTCTCTCATTCTCTCATTCCCTTTCCAATTACCCCCATCTCTCTCTCTCCGTTGTAGTCTTTCGCTCTTTGTTGGAAAGGTTTGGTGAGGACGCTTGAGTAAAATCACTATTGGAAGTAGCTGTGATTATCCAACGGCCTGACAGATTGTTTCAGACTTTAAAAAAAACAAAACAATTTCAGTCTTTATCTGCTGAATTGTCTGTAAAAGGGAGTTTAGAATGGTAAGATGACAATAGCATAATAACTTTTGTTGCAGTATATAGTATGATGTGTTTGCTAAATTGTGCACACTAGGGACAGGAAATGGCATCAAGAAAATACACTGTCAGGATTAACTAAAGACACAAAATAATAAAATTGCGATGAAAAGGTGTGGACAGGTTTATTTTGCGACTGACCTTATTAAGCCTTAGTAGGGTTTGCACTAGTCAATTTACTGGTATTTGTGCCATTGTTCAACAAAAAACATGTCTTAAGAGTTAGTTCACCTTATGCAGCACGTTTGAGCTTCTTCAAGAACCAATGAGGTTCATTCTCGTGTTACGCAGCACGTTTGAGCTTCCTCAAGAACCAATGAGGTTCATTCTCGTGTTACGCAGCACGTTTGAGCTTCCAGAAGAACCAATGAGGTTCATTCTTGTGTTACGCAGCACGTTTGAGCTTCTTCAAGAACCAATGAGGTTCATTCTCGTGTTACGCAGCACGTTTGAGCTTCCTCAAGAACCAATGAGGTTCATTCTCGTGTTATGCAGCACGTTTGAGCTTCCTCAAGAACCAATGAGGTTCATTCTCGTGTTATGCAGCACGTTTGAGCTTCCTCAAGAACCAATGAGGTTCATTCTCGTGTTACGCAGCACGTTTGAGCTTCCTCAAGAACCAATGAGGTTCATTCTCGTATACGCAGCACGTTTGAGCTTCTTCAAGAACCAATGATGTTCATTCTTGTGTTACGCAGCACATTTGAGCTTCCTCAAGAACCAATGAGGTTCATTCTCGTATACGCAGCACGTTTGAGCTTCCTCAAGAACCAATGAGGTTCATTCTCGTGTTACGCAGCCCGGTTTTGCAGCAAATAGTTAGTCTTTTCCTGACTGCTCATCTGATTGGATGAATCCTTCTTAACACTTCGATTTTAGTAAAAAATATATCTTAATTTGTTTTTCGAAGATTAACAAAAGTCTTACGTGCTTGTGTTGTTAGTAGATTACACGATAGTTATCATAATTAAATCAAACTAATTTGCACTAGTCTTGATAGACTGCTTTTGTCATTATGTGAATGATCTGGTTGTGTCTCTGGTGTTTAATGTGCAAATTGTCAGTACATCCACCCCAGAACTTTCCACTCCCATCAGCGCTTTTATGGGATTATGATCTCACGCTGATTTGCCATGTTTATTAAATCAGCCCTAGGTATCCAATAATGCATTTCGCTCAACTTCCATTTCAGTGTGATGAAATAAATGACATGATTTATTGACTGATATGATAACTAGACTCTCTAGATGAAGTCATATGGCAACAATGTAGTAAACTATTTTTTAAGAAAAGAATAGCAAAAGAAAAATGTCTACTGTTTCACATACTATTTTTAAAAACGAATATGCAGTACATACTGTGAACTGCACAGTTTTCAGTAAGTAGTAGGCTAGTATTCCATTCCCAACATAGCCTGGGTGAATATCAGTGTCTGTCTTACAGTAACCTTCTCGCTCTTTGTCACTCTCTCTCTTTTTTCGCTCTTTGTCTGACAGTGTTTTATGACAGTAAAACAGCTTGTATTATGTTTCCTCCTCATGTGACTGACGTAATCCCAGTTTCTCATTCTCTTCAGCGCATTACGGTGTGTCACCCACTCTCTGCACTCTCTCTCTCTCTCTCTCTCTCTCTCTCTCTCTCTCTCTCTCTCTCTCTCTCTCTCTCTCGTGCACAGACTGTTCGACATTTCAAAAAACAGCTTGAAAAATAATTAGTTACAGATATACATTGCCAAATGGACACAAATGATCTCAACAAACTCAAATCTCAAAATCAGCTTCACTTTTTCCACCAACTGGCTTTAAATATTTTATACCGTACAGTCATCCATCCAGAACTCACTGCTAGAATAATGACCATTATTTTTGAAAATTTTGCACTAATATGAGAAAATTAGGCTTTTACCTTGAGTTGAGAGTCATGTGGAATGAACCTTTTTACTGTCTTTTATCTTTTGCCTTTTACTCTTTTTTTTAATGATTTATTGAGTGTATGAACATTTTTGACATGAAGCCAATAGTTTTTGGTTCCCAATAGAATTGTAGAAATATGCTATATGCCATCAGTAATGATTAGTTGTGTAGTAGGGAGGTTAAAACTGAGCTAAAGCGACTAGTTTTTGTTGGTCATGTGACTGGTGAACCTTTTGCACTGCAAAAAAATGCTTTTCTTACTTAGTATTTTTGTCTTGTTTCTAGTCCAAACATCTACAAATTCTTGAAAAAAGAAGTTTTTACTAGTCAAGCAAAAGTAATTGTCTTGTTTTGGGAAAAAAAAATAAAATAAGAGTTTTTGCTTAAAAATTAGCAAAATAATCTGCCAATGGGATAAGCAAAATGATCTTAATTCAAACAGAAACAGTATTTTGACCAAAAACAAGACAAAAATACTAAGTAAGAAAAGCATTTTTAGCAATGTGTTAAATATAACAGATTTTATTAAACTACTAATTTAACAAAAATGCATAATTTGTAACTTTTTGTTTGTGAAAAAGAAAGCATCTTTAAGACCTCACTGCCTGATTTTCTTGAGGTTCTTGGGATATTTCTGCTGAACAAGAAAAAGAAAGAAAAAAAAAACGTAGAAGAAAAACAAACCAAAGTGGTAACCAGCACTTAGTCAAAACCACTGATCCTTTCTTAGCGATCGCGCTGTAACTTAATGTCCTGATATATCACTTTACGCGTCACACTGCCAAGACTCAGTATTGGCCTTAAGAATAAATAATACATTTGTACTCGCAGCTCACCGCAGTCCCTGATCTCCAGACCCACGTCTCCAGAGTCTTTTGACAGGAAACCAGAACACGGTCAGATCGGAGCTGGATTAACCCGCTCTCCCGCTGCTGTGGGCCGCGCGATCTACTTTTGTATACTTATTTATGTTCGTTTTATGTGGATTTATGAAGATGTGTTTGGTGTTTATGGCTTTGGCTCCCAGAAAACGAAAACGTGTATCTGTATGTAAGAAACAGCACACAGGCTAGATAACTACTCCAGCTGTTGGGTTTTCTTGGCACGCGTCCTGCTCCAATCTTTCACACACGCACACATTCATGTCTGCTCGTTACTCTCTGTTGCAAATATGTGGAGATGGTTGCCCAAAGCTTCTTGCATCTAATCCTTTTTTTTCTGATTTCATCTATTTGTTTACGCAGAAAAATCAGATAGTTTATGTATGCGGTAAATTGCAATTTTGGTGCAAAGCATACGAATAAAGCTCCAAATCAAGCCAATAAACAACACAATTTTATTCCAAACAAAAGAAAACCCAAAACCGATAGTTCTGGCCTGTGCCTACTGACATTATCTAACCACAGAGGAAAACTTGTAGAGTTGTATGTGGTGTGCTGTGTGTGTTTCTGAAGACCTCAGGCTTATGTTACGGCCCCCGGGGCTCGATGCCCCTCTGCGTGCGCTCTGGAGGTCGTCCTGCTCGCCGTGCCCTGAGCAATGTCTGCAATGCTGCATTTCTGCTTCAGTTTGAAGAGCAATAGCTTGAGCAGACAAGTGTGTTTGGATTGACAAGAGCTTTCATTTGCTCAACTGTATTTTTCTAAACAAATCATACATTTGTCCAGCCACTAATTGTGCAAGTTGAAACTAAAGATGAATGTTTGACCTGAAATAGCTATCAAAAGCCCAAATGTTTGGTTTATCGTTGATTAAGTTTCCCACAATATGTCCTGTTGCATACATGAATGTTAATATTAATTGGGGGCAGATCATTCAGTGTTATTGCACCCAAAATATGGAACTCTCTACCCCGATCACTCCGTTTTGTTAACACTATCTCTGATTTCAAATCCATGCTCAAAACACACCTCTTTTCTGAATGTCTTAGAAATATATATATATATATATATTTTGTCCGATTTCTCACTTATTGTACTTGCACCCTCATTTGCCTACTGTTGTTTTGTCTGCTCTTTTTGTCAATTGCCTTTATTGTTGTTTGTTTATTGTAAAGTGTCCTTGAGCTCTGCAAAGGCGCTATATAAATAAAATAAAACGTATTCATATTAATGTTAATACCTTCACAAAATGTGTTCCCTTTTACTGTTAGTGGCTAATGATTTTATTTTGTTTTATTTCATAAAATAAAAAAATCTTTATTCATTAACCCTTAAGTATTGTAATTTATTTTGGCTTTGTTTGTAATTAAGTACTGACATTTTTATTTATTTTTTTACCTTTTTTATGCACTTTTTTAAAATTCACATTTTGATACACAATATTTGCAAGGAAATCTGACACAATACCTAAAATATTACAGTATTTACAGTATACAACCAAGTGAATAACACTGATTACATCTTTATCTCGACACCTGTTAGTGGGAGGAATTTATTAGGCAGCAAGTGAACATTTTGTCCTTAAGTTGATGAGCTAGACGCAGGAAAAATGGGCAAGTGTAAGGATTTGAGCGTGTTTGGTAAGGGCGAAATTGTGGTGGCTAGACGACTGGGTCAGAGCATCTCCAAAAGCTCTGCAGCTCTTGTGGGGTGTTTCTGCAGTGGTCAGTCTCTGTCAAAAGTGGTCCAAGGAAGGAACAGTGGTGAACCGGCGACAGGGTCGTTGGCGGCCAAGGCTCATTGATGCACGTGGGTCCGATCAAACAGACGAGCTACTGTAGCTCAAATTGCTCAAGAAGTTAATGCTGGTTCTGCTAGAAAGGTGTCAGAATACAATGTAAATCGCAGCCTCAACCACATTACAACCACCCTTAGCACGCTAGCGCTGTGGTTGTGAATTTTGCATAAACATATGCTCAGAAAATGTTGAAATCTAGTCCGGTTTGTCTTTGATTTTTAGACTTTTATTTTTGCTGTCCACTAATTTAAACCGTCGTTCAGCTGCTCTCCGCTGTGGCAATTTACCCACGTAGCTACATGAGGACCTGTCAAACGCTCTGCTGCACTGCTCCTGACAAAAAACCCTCCACACAAAACAACACCACCACTCAAGTGGGACAATATGACTTGTTTGGACAGTATTTCTGAAAGCTTTTTGTTATTATTACAGCAATGTTTGTTCACACCCCCTCTCTATATTTGCGACCTTGTTGTTGTACGATGGCGTTTGTGAACGGATGCCCCGCGGCGCTTCTGTTAATGACAGCGGAAGCTGAGCACTGTGTGAAATGTGACAAAGGCTTGATCAAACTAATAGCTACTTTGTGTTCTGTTTGCCTCAAACAGGCACGTTGTATGTGATAAATTATATATTATATAGATTATGTTCAGTTCTGCTGAAAACTAAATAAATTATATTTAGTTCTGCTGAAACTGAGGAATAATAGGTGTTATCTTAAAAAAACAAACAAACAACAACAACAACAACAAAAAACGTGTATTATCATTAATTCAAAATCATGCTGTTCCAAACCTCTATAAACACACAAGAAGATATTTTGAAAGTCAATGGGGAGCAAACAACCACTGAAGAACGAAAGCGTTCTGTTCTGGAACTACGTGAGTTTTATACTTTTTTGGGGGTGATTTATTCATTTAAAAGAGCTACATTTTCCCAGTCTGCCTTGCTGCATGCTAAACATGACATAAACCTGGTATGGTAACCTCTTGCCTTTCTTCGAGTACCTACAAACATCTCTGACCATGTTAATAAACAGGTATAGTGAATAGACTCTCTGTCTCCTGTGCTTTTTAGGGTCGCCTTTCTGAATGAAGCATGGGCTCCTATCAATAGCTGTTTCCTTTCAGGTCCTCTTCCACTAGACTTGATGAATTAGCCCTTTTCTTAGTCCGCCACCCTAAAATAACAGGTCACTAAAACCTGACAAGTACTATTAATCAACCGAAACGGTTTCCATTCGATTCCAACTTTGCTTTCGTTTGGCATCTCCAGCGACTTGTTAAATGTTTTCATAATCGTAGCCAGTTAGGCCAAGTTTAAATCCCTGACGGCCACCGAAATGATGTTTCCCTCATATTTGTTTATTGATAATAGCGTCATTGTTTAAATCTCTTGATTGGAGCTTCCTCTTTTTTTCTCTCTCTCTCATAATCCATTCTTGCTGGAACCGGCTGGTTGGGCGAGTTAGAGAAAGTCTCCCAACTCCCGTCCTAATGTAACTTTTTTTCTCTATGTTAACACTCTTTAACACTCCCAAATGAGTTATAAGACCCTCTAAATCACCCCACTGAAGTACACTACATGTCCTGTACCGTGTCTGCCACCCCTAAAAAAACAGGTCACTAGGTAATTGAATAGTTAAGGGAGGACTTGTCCTTCATCAGTGCCAAGCAAAGCATATGGCAGTAAAATCATGTGCCTGCTGTTTCATTTCCACAGGCCCCCTGAAGACTAACAGACCGTGGAGGGGTTGAAAAGAAGCCTTTCTTTTCCACACACACATTGAGGCACATCAGAGCACGAGCCTCGTTTTGAGGTCATTGCGAGAGCGATAGGGGAGATTTGATCTGAAACGCCTCTGTCGGGTGTTGGTTAAGTTTAAGTGTGGCGAGTGTTTGTTTATTTCTACATAGTTAAAGATGCTGCATTGCCAGATGTCATACACACTCTTGGTCGTAGGAGCCTTATTGGATCAAAGTGCCAACATTTGGTTTGAAGTCAAGACGCATTTATTTGCGTTATACACTACATATTATTTCAGGTTAAGTTTACACTTTGCATTTTTAGCTCAATTAAAACAAACTATGGTGCGATTGCTCTGTTAGTGCGGTTCATTTAAATAAGTGTGAATTCTGCCATCTGAATCATTGTGCGCACCAAACAAGAAGACAGAGATTGCTGAAAAGATGCGTCTCAGTTCGCTTCCAAACTAACTCTGGTGCGGTTGAACGCAGCACAGACCTCTTAACGAACCAAAACGGGAAATGTCACACGATGTGACCCTTAAAAGCACAGAATGCTCAAGCATACCTGTTTTTTTCTCGTCTTAGTTGCGATGTTGCCCATCACAGTTCGGTAATAGGCATCAGAACCACGTCTCCCCGCTGCAGATCTTCATCTGTGTGTGTGATGGAGGGATTCCTGCTTTGACTTCTTTACACATTTTATAAGGTCTTCACGAGTTTTCAGTTGGTCAAAATACCATCATATGTAACGCATTTAGCCCAGCACACAGCATTGTTTTGGATGCTTGGTAAGTTCCGTTGCAAAATATACGTCATAAAAGCCGACCAAACAGGTTATGAACGTATCACTATGCCTTTAGGTTCCGTATCCTTTCATTCCGATTCATTGTGTTAAAAAAGCCAATGTCGGACTAGGACTAAATGTTTTGTTGTTTGTTTTTGTCTTTATGGACCAGGTGAACCAAACTACAATTGTGAACACCCTTAAGCAGTTTCACAATAATAAACATAACCAATGATTTCAAATTCATCAAATATAAGACAAATTAAAATTTGCTCTGCAAAGTGTTGATTCAGTTCTATAACTATGTAAATAGGCAAGTGTCTTTCATCAGCTCGAGTCAGTTCAATGTGGATTCAGTTCAGTTCCAATAACAGTATTGATATTGCATGATTTGTCAATTATGAAACAGATACAATTGAGCTATAAAACAGTATTTTCTTTTTTTCTCATTCAGTAGTATAAGTACAATCAAATTAAATGCTTGCCAGAGTAAAGACTGTAAGCCTATCCCTCACTGCCTCATTTTAATTCCTCCATTCTCTGGGAAAAAAAAATGCCGTTTGGGTGATGAAATGTGTGTTATTTTGGCAAGGCTGCCTGCTAAAATTCCCATTCCTGGGTCTATATATATATATATATATATATATATCACATAATTGAGATTGTTTCAACCCATGGACATGAAAAACAACCTGCAAAACAAAAAAACACAGATTTGGCAGTACAGTTGAGTTCTGTTGACGTTTGACAACTAACGTTATGCGTCGTTTCTTTGCTCTGATTGGTTGTTGGTCTATCCAATTGATGTCTTTCCTGGTTCGGTTGAAACACGCCCCAATATCACAGCCCAATGGAGCAGTATCACTCATTCTGACTAGAATTGAGTATGACCACGTCAGGCTAGCTTAAGTGTCTTTTAAACCCCAACTCTCAAGTCAAAGGCAACAGTGTCAAGTAACCTAACTCCATCAGGTGACAGAAATGGGAGAAAACCTTGGGAGAAACCGTGCTCAGTTAGGGGGCCAGTTATCCTCTGGAGAAGGTGCCGAAGATTGCTTTGTTACCTTTGAGATTGCGCACCGTGTCCCGTCCCCTCAGAGACACCTTATCCGCGCACACACCAGACCTTGACCGTGCCTCCACATGGCCGCAGGAGCAGAGGGTTAACGCACCGTAGCTGGGGGCCTTCCTTTGAAGTCGAGACTCACCGGGAGAGCGGAATCAGCTGCGGAGAGCGAAAGAGAAAGAGCGAGAGCTGTAAACCCCAGCGGACGCCGCAGCTCCAGGCAGGGTTAGCTTGCTGTGAATGCACTCGCGGGTTTGTATCCCCCCATCTTCTCCCAGCTCTCTCCTGCTAATGAGAGGAGTGTATCGATCCGCTCTTTGAGACTCTAGGCAGGTATAGTATGTCCTTTCTAAAGTGTGCATTTCCAGCGGCAAGTTCTGGCCCTCACCAGCCCTGGAGACCCTAAAGGCAGCAGATAGGGTTCAAGCATCAGGCAGTGATGAATGAGGCGGGCACTCATGATTGCTCGGTGGAAAATAATGGAGGGAGGAAGAGCGGACGAGGCATTTGGTGAGGTGGAAGTAAACCCGAGATGATTGTCCACTAGATGTTTGGCTAGCTAGTAGTTTCAATGCAAATTTTGCATTTATATTTGTTCAGTTAGTGTGTTGCTATTTGCAGTCCATTTTACTACAATAATTTGAGGTAAACATTGTATTCAATGAGAAAAGGGAGTGATTGTGAAAAGTGTCAATTACAAGCTATAATGAAGCCAGGCTGTTGCCTAAATAGCTGAATAGCTATTTTCACAGGAAGGGCAAGTTCTTTTTTTGTTCTTGTGTAGAATGTTGTAGCCTAGAAATCTAGACACATCCTAGCAGCAGCAAATCTATTTTGCAGCCAGGGCGTCTAGCAACATCTCTGTAGACTTGCAAGCTTGAAAAACCAAACTCTGGTCTGGCCAATCAAATCGTGTATAGAGTCGGAGGGTGATGCTTAACATAATGACGACAGAGTTGTGACGGTTCCATGTGAAATCGCTGCTACTTCCCTGCTAACAAAGATCGGCACTGAAATCATTCTTACAAAAGGAAGATGTGTTCAGAGTTTTGCCGTCTGGATAAGGCAAACCTTTAATCTATCAACTAGCTCCACTGGTGGGAAAACACATGGGACTCAGCCACAACCCGCTTGTGATTGTTGTCTCACCACTGATAGCTCTGGTTGGTTGTAGCGCTATCCTATTACGTACAGAGGGAATTTGAAAGACAACCGTTTATCCCGCCTCTCAGACTGAGCCCTGCAAATGGTGAGTTCCCAAACCCAACATCTCGATATAGGTCTGGCTTGACAGGTTAGGAATGTTGTGCATTCATTAATAAAGTAAACAGGGTCAGGTGAAATTAACATGCTTATTTCCACATTTTTTATTGCCTTTACCACTTTCTACAACACAGTTAAATTGAATATATACATATATATATATATATATATATATATATATATATATATATATATATATATATATATATATATATATATATATATATATATATATATATATATATATATATATATATATATATATATATAAAAAATTAATAGCACTGTTGAATGTAATATTGCTAATCTTAAAAACAAGATATATTTTTAACTTTATAATATTTAGATGTTACAATATTGACTTCACCTGTTATTTATTCAGAATAAATATTTAATTAAATATTTAATTCAATTAAATATTTAATTCAATTATATATTTATTAATAATAATTATAATAATAATAGTAAAATAATGATTTATATTGTTCTATTATTTAATAAACTATTAATTGTAGTATTTTATATTTTGTTATAAAAAAATTGGTAACACAATGAGGTTCCATAAGTCAAGGTTCAGTCTAATAACAATTATCATTTTTTATGAGCTAGAATTTAACATTTAAAATCATAGTACATGGTATATCAAAAGTACCATGGTATTGCTTTTACTTTTACTATTCCAATGCAGTAGATTTGTAAAGGCATACGTACACGTTCTGTTTCTCGCTTTTCCTACCTGTTCTTCATTCTCCAGAACGGATCCTTTTAGCGGGTGGTCTTAAGTGCTGGATAACCAGCGACTGGCATGACTCCAGCTTTAGTCTGACCTGCAATGGCGCGGTGACCCAGGGTGTGGAGAGCATTCTAAATGAGGTCTCGGTGTAATTTGTCATCCCTCCGTTTTTTGTATTATGTTTAGCAGGCACCATGTGGACACATGATCTGGAGGAAAGGGAATGTGCGGCGGTGTTCCGTGGGTTCACATCTGGGAATGATTGCGTTCTCATACGCACGCCGTTCATGTGGAATTGTTCTCGCAAACCTGACGTACATGTTCTCGTTTCTGTTTCTCCGAATATTCTCACGACTCCGCAATTCGTCCCAATGACATTTCGTTTTGTACTTGATACTCGATTGGAAAGATGCAGGAAGTTATGGCTTGTTTGAAATAAGTGATGAAACAGGATGATGATCACAGTTGCATTCCATTTCTATAGCGTAATTCCCCACTGAATTCCCTCTGAATTTCCTGACTAGTTAGTGATAGTTTGGTGAACACATTGCTGGCTAAGCTAGTGAAGAACCCAGTTCTTGCTGGTCAGTTGTTGTGATCTTTTTGGTTTAAAAGTGCAGGCAGTTCTATGCTAGCTGAGGTTAGGCAGTATGAAAGAGACAAATCAGCACACCAACATCCAAAACAAACCATATGCTGGGCTTTTCAGCATTATAATGTTTAGGAAATTTCTAAGCAGATAGACTTTGTGATTATAATACATATTTATGCTTCTGTAACTGCTGTATTTTGGTCGTTCCCCATGGTTTCTCTTCAAGGGTGAGTAGATTCCCGGTGGAAAAGGCCCACAATCCCGTTTCTGACAAATCTCCCTGCGTCTTTGCCAGCTCTGGGTTTTTGAAGTGCTTTTTTTAGCAAATCTCCAGTTCCCCAATGGCTCCAGTAGAACACTCCAGAAACCCTCAGTGGTGGCTCAGCAAAATCCATTTCATTTCCGCCCAGCAGATCTCGTACCATCATCCCTCTGTAGTCTGTGTGTGGTATTAAATATTCATTTCATTAATGTCGGAGGCATATCAACGCAAATCTCATTTTAATTTGATGTTACCGCATCTGTTTCAAATTTATGTGAAGCATGAAGTTCTGCAAAGTTCTGGAAACTGAACAAGTACTTTTAGGTTGCCACGTTTTGTAGGCTGTGAGGATTTGGATGGCAGTGAAGAGACTGATACACAAACAGTAGTTTGTGTATAGACTTGATACTTTTTCACAGATGGATCATTAGAATTTGGTCTTGCTACTTTTTAATATAATATAATTACTGGCGAAACGCTTATTGTGTTTTCTTGCTGTTTTCATTCAATGCAAATTTTGATCAGGAGGTTTAAAGGCATATTTCCCAATATGCAAAATTGTGGGTTGGGCTGAGTTCGGCTGGCATCCAGGCTACTGTTTTCATACAATTACACTAAATATGGACTGGTGCTTTCAACCTTCAAGGAGTATGCAAAAGCAGAATAAAAGTATAATAAAAGAGTTTAATGTGACTTGTGTAGTATACTCAATGTTCTTCAAAAGTTTGTGTTTTATAGAAGAAAGAAGGTTATATTACTTTTTTGGGTGAATTGTCACTTTAAAGAGACAGACTTGGCTTCTCTCTTACGTCACACTTTGTCTCACTTCAGTGGTTTATATCATTTCCAGGACTCCATTCCCATTTTGTAGACACAGAACTTGACATATGTACACACACACACACACACACACACACACAGACACAGACACAACTTTACCCACAAGGCCCTGTTAGAAAACAAGCATGTTATCAAGTTTCTCAGCTCAGGGGGCAAATCAAGTGTGGGTTGGTTTCACACAACTGTGCCAACTCAATCTAAGTTTGTTGGTCCGCTGCGAAAATCAGAATCCCTGAGCTGATCCGCGGAGAGCGAGCACAGTTCACATTAGACACTGACCCTCGTCTCTCTCCACTGGCCAGTGATCTTCTGGTGGACACATGTGAGTCTTTCCTCTATAGACTGCCTAATTAAGCCGGTCGAGGAAAACGAGATGCCTGTTGAAATCCTTGGCTGGAAGGAATGATATGCTTGAGAGATTGTTACAGAGAAATGATGGAAAAAGAGAGCAAGAGAGGAGGAGAATACATTTATTTCCATTTCTTTCAGCGAATAACCTCCTCTTTTTTTTTTTAAGTGGGGTAAAGGAGGACTTTTACCTGCTGTGACATTACAAGCAGTAGAAAACTGGAATCATATGGCCAATTAAGTGCTTAAAGTCTTAAAGGAATTTGGAGGCAGTCAGGAGTTCAGGTTACCTTGAGCATCTCACTTTGATCTAGCGCTGACGGTAATCGTGCCGACAGGAACATGTTCAGGGGCGTGAGAGCCAAAAGAAGTTAGCATTTCCGTCGACTTCCACGTACTTATACGTGCTAAATATATTTATATAATATTTATTATTTTAACAAATAAGACAAAATAAAAAAATATACTAAATTGTATTCAAATAAAATAAAATATTTAAAATTGTATATATATATAAACACTTACAATATATAATTATACACTTGTTCATTTTGGTAATCTTTAAACATAGTACTAATAAATAATAGTAATGGTATTAATAATAATAATATTTGTTACAATAATGTAATAATAAACGTTTCTTGAACACACAGCATATAAAAGATTTCTGAACGATCATGTGACAGTGAAGAATGAAGAAATGATGCTGAAAATTCAGCTTTACATCACAGGAATACATTGGATTTTAAAATATATTAAGCTAAAAACAATTATAATTACAATTTAATTAAATAGTAATACTATTTCACAATATTAGTTATTTTTTTTCAATACTTTTTTTAAATTAGATAAATGCTGCCTGAGCATGTAATACTTACATGTAAAAAATATTATAAGACATTTGAAAGATTTGCAATAATGCCCAATAAGATGTGTAATAAGATCAGGAATGAGCTTTGCAAACATGTTTTGTTTCACACTGACTTTAAAAAGGCAATGTGTGGTAGGTCCGAACGTCTGGAATAGTCTCCCACTCCATGCGAAGTCAGCTCCTTCAATTGCGTTTTTAAATCTTATTTAAAAACATATTTAATTTCTTTAGCATTTGATTAAGTAATGTTTGCTAGGGTGTAACCAATATTAGCTACATGTTGATTTTAATGTTTTATTTTTGTAAAGCACTTTGGGGCAACAGCTGTTGTTTAAAAATGTACTATATAAATAAAGTTGCTTGCTTGCTAAAATACTGTCTAGTTTGGCAGCTCACTGGGTTTCCAGCACATGTGTTTTTCCCATGTCATGTGTATATCATTTAAAACATTGGACTAATCTAATGTGCTGCTGTACAGTATCTACATGGCACTGAAAGGAATGCTGTCTCAGATTAATGGGAACGCTTTAAGCAAATCCATCAGAAGGGTAACCGGGTCGACCAACATGCTTAGACTCTGTGTTTTTGGGTTCAGATGTTATTGCACACTTGAGCAGTGGTCTAGATGAATGTTTAATCTTCACTGCTCTCTTGTGTCTCACATTAATATCATATACACTTCCATGCAGGAAGAGCACTTTATATTCCAAACCTTCTTTTGTGCCTTTTTAGTTAATGTAAACAGAAGTTTTAGGTTTAATCCTTGTATGTTTGAAATGGATTAGAGGGGGTTAGCACTGGGCATGAGTAGAGAAATGTTCCTCTCATGGTTTCTAATGTCTTCTTTAAATATTAGCGTAAGTAGTTTCCTGATAGAAATGCAGTTTGTGTTTCTAATATGCCTGTTTTTCTCTTTCTTTTATCAGTCCTTCGAGATGATTTCAGACAGAACCCTGTGGACGTGATGGTGGCAGCAGGCGAGCCAGCGGTCATGGAGTGCCAGCCGCCCCGCGGACACCCGGAGCCCACCATCTCCTGGAAGAAAGACGGAGTCACCATCGACGACAGAGATGAGAGGATAACGGTAAGCAAATCTGACAATTTTTCCTGTTGAGAAGACCAGCTGGATTAGTGCTGGTTCATCTAGCTTGTAGAAGAGTGTTTTACACTGGCTGGTTAAAGGTTCACTCCACCGCTTGCAAAATGGGCTTTCAATAAAACTTGAGTGTATGCAGTAGGAAGGCGAAAACATTTGGAAATCGGTGCTACCTGTACCTGACTAGAGTAAAGAAAAAAAGCTGTTTGCACATTGTGTGCTTTTTTTGTTGTTGCATATTTGCATATTGTGATAATGTTCATTATTTTCCATAATGTAATGATAAACAATAAACTATCATATATTTTAGATTCATTGCACACCAACTTAAATATTTCAGGTCTTTTATTTAATAACTGATAATTTTGGCATACAACTCATGAAAACCCAAAATTCCTGTCTCAAAAAATTAGCATATCATGAAAAGGTTGTCTAATCGAGCTATTAACCTAATCATCTGAATCAACTAATTAACTCTAAACACCTGCAAAAGATTCCTGAGGCTTTTAAAATCTCCCAGCCTGGTTCATACTCAAAACCGCAATCATGGGTAAGACTGCTGACCTGACTGCTGTCCAGAAGGCCATCATTGACACCCTCAAGCGAGAGGGTAAGACACAGAAAGAAATTTCTGAAAGAATAGGCTGTTCGCAGAGTGCTGTATCAAGGCACCTCAGTGGGAAGTCTGTGGGAAGGAAAAAGTGTGGCAAAAAAAGTGTGAGAAGGAAATGCCAAAATGGCTGAAGTCCAGTGTCAAGTACCCACAGTCAGTGATGGTCTGGGGTGACATGTCAGCTGCTGGTGTTGGTCCACTGTGTTTTATCAAGGGCAGGGTCAATGCAGCTAGCTATCAGGAGATTTTGGAGCACTTCATGCTTCCATCTGCTGAAAAGCTTTATGGAGATGAAGATTTCGTTTTTCAGCACGACCTGGCACCTGCTCACAGTTCCAAAACCACTGGTAAATGGTTTACTGTGCTCAATTGGCCTGCCATCTCTCCTGACCTGAACCCTATAGAGAATCTGTGGGATATTGTGAAGAGAAATTTGAGAGACGCAAGACCCAACACTCTGGATGAGCTTATGGCCGCTATCTAAGCATCCTGGGCCTCCATAACACCTCAGCAGTGCCACAGGCTGATCGCCTCCATGCCACGCCGCATTGAAGCAGTCATTTCAGCAAAAGGATTCCTGACCAAGCATTGAGTGCTTAACTGAACATATTTGAAGGTTGACTTTTTTTGTATTAAAAACACTTTTCTTTTATTGGTCGGATGAAATATGCGAATTTTTTGAGATAGGAATTTTGGGTTTTCCTGAGCTGTATGCCAAAATCATCAGTATTAAAACAATAAAAGACCTGAAATATTTTAGTTGGTGTGCAATGAATCTAAAATATATGAAAGTTTAATTTGTATCATTACATTATGGAAAATAATGAACTTTATCACAATATGCTAATTTTTGAGAAGGACCTGTATTACCTTGCTGTAGTAGGAAATACTTCTTAGCAAACTTTTTGTCATAGTGGTGTCGACTTGGGTTGATTGGTCCTGGGTGCAATAATTCAAAGAGTATGCAAAGAGTCGTAAATACAGAGAGAACGCCATGACAAAAAAATCTGAAAATCTGTAGTCAACATTTAAAACTGGACACAGTGTTTTAGGTCAGATGGAGGGGAAAACTGAAAGAAAGGGTCATTCCTTGTCAAAACAACCAGATTTCGGAAACTTCCCCATCTCAAATTTTTGATTTTGTTAATATTTTTTTTTTCTGTAGAACGACATACATAGTGATAAAAGCCAAAATATTAGATGCCATGGATGTATGTTTATTGAGTAATCCTCTGCTTTATAGATGAGGGTCAAAATGACAAAATGACTGGAGATCTTGAGTCAAATACAGGGGGGTAAAAATTACTTTAGAGATATGGCAGCATCATTATTTTATTTTTTACACAGAGATTGGTTGGACTATTAGTAAAATCTGTTGACTTTAGCTATCTTTGTTGCATTATAGGCCAAGAATAACAGTTCACAGTACACAGTACATTTTCTTTTGTTTTTGTTTTTTGTCTCAAGTTTGCATGCCTGCTAACTTTACTCATGAAGCCATATTAAGATCTCCATATCTCCAGGGCTGAACCATCAAGGGCCTTTACAATAGAGTTACCATAAGACAAGTTTCTTAAGAATCAGAATCTAAAAGGATATTAAGATATGTTTAATACTCCTTGAGTTACAGGCATTTAAACTTAAGGCAAAAAACACAAGAAGTGCTATTTTCCCATTTGTTACTGTTGGCATATAATGCAACAAATATTGCTAAAGTCAACATACTTTACCATATTGGCCCACCAATCTGTGTAAAGAAATAAAATAATAATACTGCTATCTTTTTAAAGCTATTTTGACCCTGACAGGATTTGTGGGACAGTACGTATAACTAGAAGTTTATCCACCTACAACAGAAGTCAGATTTCAAAGTTCACGACTTCAACAAATGTACTCCTCAAATAACACTTTTTTAAGGCTGACGTACTGTTGCTGAGTTTCACATCTGACCTTGTGTTTGCAAATTAAACCATGTCCTTTCTTAATTTTCATTTTCGAGTTACTAACGAAGACCTGCTGATTTGTTAATAAAAAGACACAGCGAAAAGAAGTTCCCTTATTTAATGCGTGTGGATAACAATTGCTTCTGCTGCATTTTTCAAGCAAATGAAGGCCGATTAGGGCTTCTGCTGATGAGCGTTTAAACTGCGTCGCGACCGACTCTGTCAGGGAAAATTAATGGAGCCCATTCATCTGATTGGAAGGGCATGTGGGAATGAAAGTTTGCCTTCGCCAGCGCTCACGAGCCGAAAACTAACTCTCTCTCTGCTGATTTAATGCAGTCTTTAAACCAGGGCCACCAATTAGGTTTTTCTAATTAAATGTGTGGGAAATTAAGTAACAGGATCAATCAGGCCTCTTTTGTCGTTAAAACGGTGACTTTGATGTGCACGCTCGTTTTCCATGTGGCTTATTTGTGTAGTATAAGGCTAAAGGTGGTTTGGGGGGTTTTGTTATTTTTAATCAAACCGTAGACGGGTTTTTGAGAATACCAATTTAGTGCTTAGCACTGACTAAAAAAGGGGATGAAGGAATGTGTCACGCATTCCAAAGTTCCCACATCGTGTAACTATGATGTTGTTGCGATTTGTGCTGATTGGGATCGAGCTGAATCAAACAAGATCAAGTTTGTTGTTGATTTTAGTAGTGGTGGTGGTGGAAGTGTGTGTAGCTCATCTCTGCAGTATATATAGTTTTGTAGACATTAAACTGTATGGTCATCTCACACACGCGCACACACGTGCGCAGGCACACACACGTTTTGTTTGTGACATATGGGGACATTCCATAGGCGTAATGGTTTTTATACTGTACAAACCGTATTTTCTCTCCCCTTACACTGCCCCTGCCCCTAAACCTACCCATCACAGGAAACATTCTGCATTTTTACTTTCTAAAAAAAAACTAATTCTATATGATTTATAAGCATTTTAAAAAGTGGGGACATGGGTAATGTCCTCATATTTCACCCTCTCCTTGTAATGCTTATGTCTTACCCATGTCATTATATACATTTGTGTCCTATTTCACAAAAACAAGCATGCACACGCACACATGCATCTTGGTACTCCTATCATTATGAGGACATTCCATAGGTGTAATGGTTTTAATGTAAACATTCAATATTTTAAATGAAAAAAAAAAGTTTAAAGGCCCACTGTAATGCCTTGAAACGCGCCGCATTATTCCATGTGTTGACATAATTTCCGCTGAAACGGCTTCAGCTGTTAGCAGCTCCTCCCCTTTTTTTAAACAGCCAATAGCGTTTCGCTAATATACAGTTTGACTAGAGCCTTTCTGTATTCTATTTGGTAAAGCCAGTTTCCTCTAACCATTTATCATCATAATCTCCTCCATATCGCCTTGAAATGCTGCATTGATTCTGTGCAAAATTCAAATGGGTCCGATAAGTTTGTTGTCTGCGCCGACTCGCGCATATGATCCGCACTGTGTATGTAGTCTAAATTTAGACCAGAGCCGTTGGTGTGTGGGTGTGTGTGCGCTGCTGCTGTGCGTGAAACTAATGTAAAACTAATGTCGTTTCCTATCGCAAGTATAGTGTACTATGTGCCTTTCACCATGTAGAAATTAGTTAATGTGTGAACAAATTACTAATTGCATATCTCCTAAATGCAAATTTTTCATTGTTTTGGAACATACCAGCTTATTCATAATTTTAAGGTTAACACAGTCATACTAAAAGCTAAACAAAATCAATTTTGATTTCAGTGGGCATTTAATATGTTTATTTGGAATTATGAGGACATCGGCATGCACTCATAACCGAGGGAGCGTGGCCTGATACCTGAATACACACTACAATATAAGGCTCCTCATAATGCAAATCAAACACAGTGTTGTGTTTTTATGTTTTATGGAGACTTTCCATAGACATAATGGTTTTAATATTGTACAGATATTCTATCCCCTTACACTAACCTGACCCCTAAACCCACCCATTACACAGAACTTTCTACATTTTCACATCTTCACTTTTTTGATTTATAAGCTGTATTTCAGATATTGCTTTGTTTGTATTGGCATGTTGTGACCCCATAATGTACGGTTTACACCCTCCTATATAATACCCTCAAAATGCATAAATCATTACTCTCAATAATTCTTATAGCTTAAAGCTACACTGTGTAACTTTTTTAGTTTATTCTAAGTTAAAAACACTTAATTCTTTCAAAAATATGTGCTCATTAATGTATATTTACTTCTATTTACTTCTTTCAAGTAATAAAGTATTCTCGTATGTTTATAATATACCATTGAAAATACATACGGGAGAGGAGTTTGAATGCTGGTCGCCATTTTGTCCCTCCATTTTGAAAGTACATCAGCCAAAGAGGGACATACCTGTAAATTCAAGCTTCGCTTTTCACATTTTAACACTCGATGGCACCAAGGGGGTAATCTAGCACTCGGAAAGCGCTCCACCCATAGGGGCGGCCATTGCTAACCAAGCCATCACCTGCTGTTAGCATCCCATTGACTCCCATTCATTTTTGAATCACTTTGACAGTGAACAACTTTACATCTGAGGCGTTTAAAGACTCCATTTGTCCATTGTTTATTTCTAAAGAAACACGACAATGCATAAAAGGCTCCACTACCTTGTATCTTACACTATCGCCCCGTAGAAGCTGTTTTTGTAAAACTAGGCTAACGATTGCGTCATAACCAACGCGACTCTGTCGCACAGTTGAGAAATTACCGTATAGACAGGAGGAGACGCTCGCAGGCAATCTTTTACTGTCTATGAGACAGTCGGGGGGACGTGGAAACATAAAGTCTGATAAAGTCAAGGGGGAAGAATGGGGAGAAGCCCATAGTGAGCCAAAAGCAACGGGAGAAAATATTTAAACAACGGGATTCAGATTTCACTTTCCACAACTACTAGAAGACCTACAGCTGTCAGACAGGAGGCTCACGCCACATCTACGTCGTCAAGCTCAGTCTGAGCCTGCACAGTTCGCTCAGCCATCAGGAAGTGAGTGCCTCTGATTGGCCTAATTTTTCCGCCGTTGAAGTCAATGGGATAGCTCTGTCCATTTCGTTTACTGTCTATGGATGGCACCATGTCGAATGTGAAGAGGGGGATTGCCATGTTAATCTTGGACTAAATCAGCCACCGTAGGAGTTGAATTGAGAAATCAGAATTGAGAAGAACAGAAACTATTATTCACTGAATGGTCATATACCTTTACACCGCTAGATGGGGGAAAATATCACACAGTGTAGCTTTAATAAAGTAAAAAATAAAAATAAAATAAAAACGTTAAAAAATGGAATATAAGATTTTTATTTATTTATTACCATCATAAAGATAAGGCAATACAACAATGTTAACATGACATAGTAAATAAGTAAATAATACATTTTAATGTATGTAAATTACATTTAAATTTTTCATAGCAGCAATGAGCCTCGAGAGCGGCCACTATGAGAATGAGAAGTGATAATAATTTAATTGTACAAAGAGTGTAAACATGTTGTGTTCCTGTAAGAAGCATCTTTGTCTTTTGTTTTTTTGTTTAGGGGCAAAAATGCATTTCACAGCAATGAACTGATTTTTGTTGAAACATTGGCTCAACTTCAGCTCTGCATACAGTAATGAGCATCACCATTATTCATTTGTTTGGCGTTCCACTGTTATCTCTAAATTAAAGAGCTCCAATGTGGCCATTAATTGCTTTTCAGCCGTAATTGCTGCAGTCTGCTTAAATTAACTGGTGCGGCGCGGCACATTGAAGCTTGCGCTCCGTATTGTTTTGCAGCTTTTTGTTCTGAGTCGGTGTGTGATTATCTGGCCTGCTGAGCGACTCCACACCGCGAGCGCTGCATGAGCACTTCTGCTCAGCCGGCGCCTCCAAACCGTACAAGACAAAAGGCATGCGAATAAAGCGATCTCCCAACGCTCAGATTGATGGCATCCTCAGCAGCCCTTGGACGGAGGGAGCGAAGGTGGGCTCGTTGACTCTGAAGCGGTCCTGCTGTGATGGAACTCCAAATATGTGCCTGTGTGTGAAGAGGATTTTTGTCTCGCGAAGCACTGCGGCATGTTATATGTCGTCATATTCAGATAGTAGTTTTGTTACGAAACCTAACAGGCTTCCTATCTAGAGCCAGTTTTGAGGTTTCAAAGGTGCGCTTTCAGATTATGCTGCATGTATTCATTAACAGATAAGGCAACGCCACAATACATGGCAATAAGCAGCTCACTATCTTTTAAAACGCAGCTTGAGTTTGTCCCGAGGCACATTTTCACTTTCCCTTTGGTTTCAGCCTTTTCTTCACTGTATAATTTCCCCAATACACACACACTCCTACGTCTGACCTGACCTTGTCTGCTTTGCGAGTCTTGTGCCGTTTCAGCCGTTAAGCTCTCGCTCAAACAAACAGTAACATAATGACACTTCAAACTCTCTCCGACACCATAGGGTGCCTTAAATAAACTCACCCTCCTTCCTTTCCTCCCCGACCTCTCCTTTGTTTAAAGACTCTTTTCCACCATTAATATTTAGGAGAGGTGACAGGGCTCAAGAATGCTTCAGAGCGTTGTAGAACGTGTCCGGTTTGTAAGTGCTCAGAGACGTCCCTTGAGAACTGCTGAATGTTTTGTTTAGATGTTTGCTGTGCTTTAGATGTAAATGACTGACACCAGTCAGATTAAACTCTCACTTTACACCTCTGAGAGTCTGTCGACCGAGAGGAAAAACATTACACTTTAATCTTCACTGAAACTGTATTTATACTTTCTATACGTTTCCATACTTTCATCTGTCTGTGTAATGTTCCATCCATCATTCATAGTTCCATCCATCCATCTATCCATCCATCCATCCATCCATCCACCCATCTTTTACTTCATGCCATCATCCATCTTTTGTTTTATCATTCCACCCACCCATCCCTCTTTTGTTTCATCATCCATCCATCCATCCATCCATCCATCCATCCATCCATCCATCCATCCATCCATCCATCCATCCATCCATCCACAATCTATCTGTTTTACATCCTTTACTTGATTCCATCTATCCCTCTTTTTTTCATAATTCCATCCATCCATCTATCCATCCATCCATCCATCCATCCATCCATCCATCCATCCATCCATCCATCCATCCATCCATCCATCCATCCATCCATCCACCCATCCATCCATCCATCCATCCACCCACCCACCCATTTTTTACTTCATTCCACCCACCCATCCCTCTTTTGTTTCATCATTCCATCCATTCATCCACCCACCTATCCATCCATCCATCTTTTTATCTTTCCATCCATCCATTCATCCACAATCTATGTTTTCCATCCTTTACTTGATTCCATCTATCCCTCTTTTGTTTCATCATTCCACCCACCCCTCCATCCATCTTTTTTTATTATTCCATCCATCCATCCATCCATCCACCAATTTTTACTTCATTCCACACATCCATCCCTCTTTTTTCATCATTCTATCCACTCATCCACCTATCCATCCATCCATCTTTTTATCTTTCCATCCATCCATTCATCCACAATCTGTTTTCCATCCTTTACTTGATTCCATCTATCCCTCTTTTGTTTCATCATTCCACCCACCCATCCTTTCATCTTTTTTTATTATTCCATCCATCCATCCATCCATCCATCCATCCATCCATCCATCCATCCCTCTTTTGTTTCAAATCTGAATTTTAAGCTGCAAAATCACATTTAATGCAGACTTAAAGATTGTATGTGGCATTTGTGTCTCATAAGTCTAATATCTGTATCTAATTTGTAGATTTTAGGATATGGAGCGAATGCCTCTGGTCTTTATCACAGAGTGACTGTTTACACATTCCACATGTTAAACACTGTCAGATCCAGCCGCTGGACTCAACACTGACCGCAGTGAATAATAATCAATGAGACATGACATGATCTGCCATAAAATGAACCCACATGTTGACCTGTGTAAGTGCAGGCAGGTAGGGGGCCACATTCTACTCCCCCTCATTGACTCCCGCCGTGTGGTCAGGTGTGTGTGTGTGTGTGTGTGTGTGTGTGTGTGTGTGTGTGTATGTGGGTGATTTTGATCTGCTCAGGTGAATGAGGACCCCCCCCCCCCCCCCCCCCATCTGCCCATTCAATTGCCTGAGAACAAAAAAGGGGCCCTTTGGCCTGTAATCAGATCCTGGGACGCTATAAGCCACCCTCAATGGCCGCTACATACATTGCAGTATATATATTGCAGTAGTTTTTGTGTGATAAAGGAGGGGTTAACCACCATAAGGGTTTTGACCTTTGACCTTTAATCCTTATACTTATGACTTCTCTTCTTTTTTTCATCAGATACGAGGAGGAAAACTGATGATTACCAACACCCGCAAAACGGATGCAGGGAAGTACGTGTGCGTGGGAACCAACATGATGGGGGAACGAGAGAGCGAGATCGCAGAGTTGACCGTTCTCGGTATGTTTCCAATATATTTCTGCTTTATTGAATGATGTATTTGATGTATTTCAGTAAATCAGACGTCTGATTCTCAAATACTCCAGCATATGATCCGCCTGCCTTAAGACGCACATGTGTATATACAATCAGGTTCCCACACAAACCTCTGGTGCATTTGATTGTGAAAAACATGCAGATGGATTCACTTACACACACATGTATGAAGTGTTTGTTTATGGGCAGAGCAGGACAGGGTCCAGATGTTTAGAGTTTGTGTGCTTAGCTGTAGGAAGACTCCAGCGTGTCATTGACCTCGTTAGGAGACATGGACCCTTAAACCTTATCATCAGAGTTTGCCACGAAAACAAATACCAGCTCACCCTTCACACACCCCGTCATTCACACAAAAATATGTCGTCCAACACCTTAACATATCGGTTTACATTATTCCACATCAGAGCTGTGACCTATGACCTTCCCTTCTTAATCCATGCAACACAGCCCTCCTCATCGCCATCATTATTCAATGTCTGCTTGGATATTTACACATTACAGGGAGAAAGTCACCAGCCATGTCAAGTTAAGCCAAGCTTATTGTCATTCTCAATTTAGATCAAGTGTAAGAAATGGAGCGAAGCATAATTTCTCCTCAGATTCAATTTAGAGGTGAAGTGTGCCGTCTTTAGTGGCAGTAGAGACACAAAAAAGAATGACAAAAATAATGTAAGGTTTATAACACATTTTGAATACTCTTAACCCTGCCAATGGTTGTTCAAAACAGATAGCCCCGCCCCCGACTAATTCCATTGGTTGTTTAAACAGATAGCCCCGCCCCCGACTAATTCCATTGGTTGATTCAATGTTGATGTTCTGAGAACTATATAAACAACAAACCGTCACACACCTTCTGCTCATTTTCATAAATTCATTTTTATTTTAGTAGTGTTTATGTGCTTTTATAGTACAGTGCTTTTCTGTTTTCATTTTAATTTTAGATCAATTTTTTAGTTTAAGGTTTGTAATTGTGTTTTGTGCTCTTGTCATTTTTTATTATTAGTTTTTTCTTTTTAGTTGTAATATTTAAATATTTAAGAAATTTTTCCTCTTCAATTTCAATGTGTTTGTTTCAGTTTATTACCAAAGCAACATATCTAATAGTAATTGTTTAATTGTTTCAACTTATATTTTATTGCATTACAATTTATTACAAACCATTTTTAATATTTCCCATTGACAATAACAAGAATGATGACAATCCTAGCTATCCTACATAACATGCAAAGTAAGTAAATGTAAAATGTAATAAACAGAACATGGACAAAACAATTAATAGGTACATTTTAAGAAATCAGAAGACATTAATTATCTGCCATGATCAGCGTGTCTTTAGGGGCTGTAGTGATGCTTCCTCATAGTCCTAATCGTAGCGGGATAGTTCATCCAAATGAAAAAGTTGTTCTAAATCTGCATGAGTTTCTTGTTCTATTGATCACAAAAGAAGTTATTTTAATAATGTTGGAAACCAAACTTCCCCATTGACTTCCACAAGTATGAAAAAAATATGGAAGTCAGTGGGGACCAGAAACTTTTTGGTAACTAACTCTCTTCAAAATATCTTCTTCTATGTTCAACAGAACGAAGGAACTCAAACAGGTTTAGAACAACTTGAGAGTGAGTGAAAGAGGACAGAATTTTTGGGTGAACTATCCCTTTAACTGATTATCAGTGTCCTAACGTCAAAGTGATTTTAATAAATGAATCGGATTGGAAGCTTACTTTAGGATTAGCTGCATGAAAGTTTAGGCTAAAACAACAAGTCACAGATCAGTAGATGTAGTTCCCCGGAAGTTCATAATCGGATCAGAGAAGGGAATATCTCATAGGGAAGGCTGGGAAACGTCTTGCATTACATAACACGCTGCGTGTCTGTGTGCAGAGAGGCCCAGCTTCTTGCGAAAGCCGAGCAGTCAGTCCGTTTTAGTGGACCAGAGTGTTGAGTTCAGGTGTGAAGCTCAAGGAGATCCCGTGCCCACCATCCGCTGGAGGAAAGAGGACGGAGATCTACCCAAGGGACGGTACGAGTGATAAAATGTCTTGTTAAGCCAATGAAATGTGAATGAGAAATGTCTTTTCCTTAAGTCTTAAAAGAAGCTTTTGATAAGAGAGTCCATGAAATGTTTCAGGACGGCCTGTTTATTTGCAACTATGTTTGTTTGTGTATCGTCGTCTTCTCAGGCATGAGATCTGGGAGGACCACACTCTCAAACTGAAGAGACTCACTTCAGGAGACGCCGGCACTTACACCTGTCAGGCGGAGAACATGATGGGGAAGACGGAGGCCAGCGCCACCCTCACCGTCCACGGTAAGAACACACAAACGCGTGCTGTCAGTCATCTCACGCTGTTTGACAAACTGCTCTGATCCTGCCGGCACTAATCTATAATTTGAAGTAACCAATGCTTTGGGTGGGCGGGAATCTGAGTGTGTGCGCACGTGTGTGTTCTGACCTGTTTATTCACAGCTGTTCGTTTTTAGACAGACGTTTGCAGCTTTGACAGGTTGTCAGGTTTTGTCAGAATGGATGTTTGTTCGTTGTAAATGTTCCTTCCCATTTTTTTCCCTAGCTGTTGGAAAGCCATATTTTTCTGTATCCTCTGAGTGACACAAGATTATTTCTGAAGCATCATTCCCACCACAGTGTCATTTCCACACCTCAGATGATTTATTGTGTTTGATTACAGCCTGTGGTGAAAATGAAATTCAAAACTAATATTATTTTTTTCATCCTAAATATATAAAACAAAATAAGATTTTCTTGATTAGAAGTAATGTTTTGTTCATTTAACTTGGTTTTTATTTATTTATGAAATTGTTCTTCATCTGAGGCAAAGATGTAACATGATGATAATTGATAATTTTGCACAATATTTGAATATTGAGCTGGTCTGCCTATCACCAGACCAAGCACAATTTAAAATTGAACATTGGTCTGGGGAGTCTGCTCTGTATTTTCTACTGCACAAGAGGTGTGATAAACTGGTATCATTCAAATGACTGTACACAATTGGATACTACTTCAACCAATCAGAACACAAGAGGCGTGGTCAACTGGCAACGTGATAAACCCGCCAACAGTGGATAAGCCAGTCTGTGATTGGTTCCCACAAAAGTGAAAAAACAGTAGAAGTAGAAATGAAAAATAAATAAATAAATAAAAAGATCAGGCTGGCAGATCGCCGGCAGATCAGGCTGGGTTTACTCAGACTAGTTTAGAATGGTATTGTTTTTAAAATGATTGTTTTGGTAATTGATTATTAAAATTTTAATTTGCCTAGGACCAAATAAAAGGTCTAGGACACAGATAAAACAGCAATAAAAATAAATAAATTATTAATAATAATAATAATAATAATAATAATAATAATAATAATAATAATAATAATATATTTAGCAAAGAAAAATATTATTTTATAATTAAATAATTTAGTTGATAAAAAAAAAAAAAACATCAATCCCTAGGACATAAAGGTGGTGTATTTGTAGAAACAGCCTTACATAAATTGATACCAAAATTAAAGTTTGTGTTTACATAATATATACTGAACAAAATTATAAATGCAACACACATTTTTGCCTCCATTTTTCAAGAGCTGAACCCAAAGATCTAAGACTTATCCTATGTACACAAAAGGCCTATATTTCTCAAATATTTTCACATATCTGTCTAAATCTGTGTTAGTGAGCACTTCTCCTTCACCGAGATAATCCATCCACCTCACAGGTGTGGCATATCAAGATGCTGATTAGACAGCATGATTATTGCACAGGTTTGCCTTAGGCTGGTCACAATAAAAGGCCACTATAATGTTTAAACACTATGTTTATATTTTTGTTCAGTGTATGTGTATATACTGTGTATAATTATTATGTATATATAAATACACTCATTCATGTATATATTTAAGAAATATTTGCATGTTTGTGTGTGTGTGTGTGTGTGTATATATATATATATATATATATATATATATATATATATATATATATATATATATATATATATATATATATATATATATATATATATATATTATTATGTAAAAACAAACTTTTATTTTGGAAGCAAATAATTGCCATTAATCGATTTTAAAGCACTAATAAGACATAAAGATGGTCCATTTTGTTTCGCCCTTTTCACTTTGTCCCCTTGAGTGTATTTCACACTCTTGAAGGCTCAACTCTTTAGAGAACAATGTCCACATTGTCTCCTGACACCCCTGAGCAGTTTTCTCCTTCTCCTCGCTTATTGCTTTTACTGGTTTTTACTGCTTACAGAAATTGCTGAATTATTATTTTACATGTGTGTTTAGCGGGCCAGTAACATTGGAACCAGACTTATAAACACGTCTGCTGTAATAACCAGTCTATCCAGCAAAAAGGCGTATTACTTAACTTGGCTTTGGCACAGCATTGCTCTTCAGATGCCAAGGAATGAGATTCATCAAAACGATGACTTCTATTGGAGAATGTCTTGTTTTGAAGGAATTACATTAGTGAGCCGCCTTTCTAGACAGCCTGTTTGGGCATCATAAGTGCGTTGAACAGTCAATTGATTCATTAAAAGATTTGTCAATTCAGAATTTGTAAATGTTGTCTAGGTATGCAGCTCCCAAGGATTTGAGACACAGTCAAGCGCACATTTACACACAAACACACACGCTCTCTGAGATAAGTAATTTCGAGTAAGAGTCAGTTCTCTGTTAAAAGGCCATGAAAAGATAATGTTGGGTACAAACGAGGCCTCTCTCAGCTGGCGATTTAGTCATTAGCATTGATGTATTTGAGGAAAGTGCTAGAATGCCATGCGAGTCCCAGGAGTAACTGCACTAATGGGCCATGGAAACAAAGTAGAGCGAGAGCCGCAACCATTGCCAAGAGAGCAAACGGCCCCATCCAAGTCCAGCTCTCTTTAAGCAGCTGTTCTCAAATCTACCTCTTTCCCTCGTTTCTCACCCTTCATTTGTGTTACTCTGACCATTTAGTAGGATTGACTCCAAACGGCCTGAGTTATTGCATTTTAAATTTTAAAATTGACTTCTTTAATGCACTTGCTTAACAAACGTCATTGGTTTTATTGTGCATGATTCATATTTGTTCCAAAGGAAATTTGAAAAGACTAAGGTCTCATTTCGTAACATTAATGAATGCATTAGCTAACATGATCTAACAATAAACAATGTGTTTTACAGCTTTGTTAATATTAGTTAACATTATGTATTCATGTTCACAGTGCAGCTTTTAATTTTAAATTCATTATTACATTTTAACATGAACAAAGATAATGAAATGCTGCAGATGTATTGTTCATTGTTAGTTCATGTTATCTAATGTAGCTAACTTATGTTAACAAATGGAACCTTATAAATGGTTTAATTTAGAAGTATGTCACTTTATGGACGTTAAATGCTTTTTGAATGCCTTGTTTTCACCTTTTTTTTTTAAGCTATAAGTCCTAGAGATTGAGTGTTTTTACACATTGAGAGGATTTTGGGCTGCTTAACATGCTAAATCTCTGCTCAAACGATTTAAATTGAGCTTTTTCCTTGTAAAGTTTTTTGAAGTTGAAGTGGTTTTGCCAAAATAAAAGGCAACATTCAGATAAGCAGGTAGTCCCGCTCCCAAACTCCTGCCTTTGGCTGCGCCAGCATTGTTTTGTCGGGCTAGTGGAGTTAAAATGACACACTGCAGCTTTAAAAGGGTCAGACCCCAGGTTACACTGTCCACCTAATAAAACCTTGAGCTAGACTACAAGAATAAAACCTCCATTCATACCTCACGATCACAACTCAACTGAATTGTTTCTTTGTGTGGTTTATGCCATATATTTTAGCCTCATGATATATTTACAACGTGTGTGTGTGTGTGTGTGTGTGTGTGTGTGTGCTTGCCACACCTTGTTTCTTGTATGTTTTTTGTGTTCTGCTCATAAATACATCACTGCACTGATTTTGTTCAGTAAGCATTTCCTGTCATTTTTGCTTCATGTCGTGTGCGGTTAATTTGCGCATCTTTCACATCTGTGTTTTATCATGCTTCTATTTTTTTTGTTTTTCCTTTTTCAGTTGTGTCTGGTAAGTTGCAAATGTCACCCGTCACCATTTTCGCTGCATTGACAGCAACAGGAAGTTGTCAGAACCACCATCCATCCACCTTCCATCCTCCCACCAATCAGCACGCTTGTCTGGGTTGTCACCGGCAACAGTGACAGCACAGCAGGCCTGGGTAAAACTAATGCTCGCTCTGAGCGCACAAGGTAACGTCAATATCGCCTCATTTTATTCTCACTTAGTTGAAAATTCTATTCCTCCGGACGTCTTACGGCAGTGTGTGTGATTTGACCGATTTAAGATTGGTTCAGCGGTAGAAGGAAGCGCTGCTGGTGTATGTGGCGCTTGTCGTCGTAGGGGGTCATGCTTTGTGTCACATATTATGAACATATTCATCCTTATTACAAGCTCCATGCTGTTATGGACGCTGAAGTCGAGTTTGCGTCAGGAATCCACTGCGTCTCTCCACTTCGATTTGGAGTTTGTCATTAAGATGCATGAAAAACCGGCATCACACACAATGCCGGTGCCATTAAAGAGTGTCAGTACGGGACAGATGGCCCAAATTTATCTTCCCATCTCCATGTAAATTGTATTGCTTTGTGCCCTTGTCCATGCAAATGAAGCAGACGTGGCGGTCATGCCGTTTTTATATTGCGTCTACATGTTGTTTTTATGTTCCAGCATACCTCCATTAATCACCAGTGTGACTTTATCTTTTATCTCCTGCCGTTAATGTGACGCTGAAGGCGTGATCTCAGTCAATCTCAAGTGTATTTATATGCAAGGCAATATCAAAAATCCCCTGAAATTGAAATTTTTGATTATTTTCGGCGACCAGATTCTTTCACTCATGGCATTTCCAAATGTGTCTGTAACATGAACAAAGACTATTGACCCAAATTCCTGTCTCAATAGAACATTTGAAAATATCAACACAGAAAAGAAAACTGGGTAACACTTTACTTAAAAGCCATCATATATAATGCATTACAAAAATATTTGAAGGTATTAATTATGCCTTGTAATGCAATTGTATGGTCTCATGAATATTTGTAACCACAGTCATAAAACTTATCTATTTGTTGTTGTAACTTTAGAAATTATAACACATGAAAACGCATGACAAACAACCTTTCAAATGTAACAAAGATGCAAATGTTTTTAGGCATTATAACCTACATTATTAATATCTTTATAATGGATTATTCATATACACACATACATATATATATATATATTAGAGGTGGGCATAGATAATTTAAAAAAAATCTAGATTAATCTAGATTAAAATGGCTCATCTGAATTCTGCCGAAGGCTTTCAGAATGTGTGTGCTACCCAAATAATAGGTGCGTTTTCATGGAGTGCTGTGAACAGTATAAAAGTCCAATCCGCATGAAAATGTAATCGGTTTGAGAGGGGTGGGATAAACCTTTTCCGATCAAACGAAAAATTTCACCATGTACACAACCTGATCCGATTACTTTTGAGTGTGTGTTGATGTGACGTGATATACAGCGCGTGCCTTCACTCCTGAAGAGTGTGCGCCACTCAAACCAGGCTATAATGTTATTTATAACCAGGCTATAAATCAGGGGTAAACTTTTTATTTCGTAAGAAGTTATAAAGATAATGTTGGAATAATGACACAGACATAGCCTGGCTACACCCTCTCATCTTGACACCGTTTGTCCAAGGCACTTTTTGCTTGAACTGTGCCTTTACATAAGAATTAATTTTTTCTGAGATGATTATTACACTTTTCAACAAATACATAGCTTTTATAAAACTGCATAAGTCCTGGTGGCCGTTGAGAGTTGCTATGGCAACCGGTAACTCATTCTAGCTGCTGGAGAGGACAGCGTCGACATTCTGATGCGCCAGACAAACTGTCACACAATGCCACAAAATGATTCTGAATGAAAGTCAGCGGTCTATGGTCAGCACACGTAAACCCCAGACCGGTTTAGATAACGTCTCATGTAAACAGTCCACTGAATCTTTCAATCGGAATGACAAAAAAGTGTGCATTAAGGCGGTACTCGAGGCATGAAGAACTCCTACAGTTAACTAATTCTGCATTGCACAAGGTGCAAAACAACCTTAGTCTTGTCAAGGTTTCCATTGGGAAGCTTTTAAAAAAATACATTATCCCTGAAGCAAACCCGGCGGCTTCATAGCAGCATCCATGTTAGCACATCATGTTTGATGTGGTTGGAATTTCACACTAGGCATATACACAGGTTTGAAGACTTGTTCTCGCCCCCTACAGTGCAATTTGGCTAGGTATACATCCACGGTAAAATATAAAGTAAAGTAAAAAATATATATATAAAAAGTATAAAGTAAAAGTAATCATAGCTTGCATAGTATAGATGCATATATATATATATATATATATATATATATATATATATATATATATATATATATATATATATATATATATATATATATATATATATATATATTGTGTATATATATATATATATATTGTGTATGTGTATATATATATATATATTGTGTATATATATATATATATATATTGTGTATATATATATATATATATATTGTGTATATATATATATATATATATATATATATATATATATATATATATATATATATATTGTATATATGTATGCTAGAGAGACGATTTATTAAAATTCAAATTACTATATAAAATAAAGGCTGCACATTGTCTTTTAAACACATATTAACTGCACATATTTGTCTTAATGTGTTGCTCCATAGACTTCTATTTACAGTGCATTTATGTAAATGTGTTTTTGATTGTTTTTACAATCCAAGAGTTGAAATATTGTCTTTGGTGATTTTTTTAATTCCTATTTCTGCAGTTCCTCCAGTTTTTGTGGTCCGACCCAGGAATCAAGTAGCCGGGATGGGCCGCACTGTGACCTTTCAGTGCGAAGCCACAGGAAGTCCTCAGCCTGCAATATTTTGGCAGAAAGAAGGCAGTCAGGTGAGTACCTGTGTATGTTTGTGTCTTTGCTTGTGATACAAAGATGCATTTCCTGAGCTCACTTTTACAGTTACATAAAATGCATGGCTCTCTCCCCCATTAAAGTCAGTCAGATTTATGAGGCTGGTAGATTTATAAGGCCATCTGCACATTTACACACATCTAATGGGCTATGTAACACTCCACACCTCTAACACACCTCAAGTCATCTTGGTTTGATCAATATCACTCATCACACACTCAGGAATTCAGGCACACAGTGCCAATACTAAGTGTAAATGTGCAAGTCCTGACAAGATGTTTATTTCTCACACACTGAATATTCATGGAGAAATTTGAACTTATTTTTCTCTATTTTATTGTTAACAAATTGTTTATACATCTTTTCCTTTTTCCCTTCTCTAGAACCTGCTGTTCTCCTCTCAACCCCCTCCTCCCTCCAGTCGGTTCTCTGTCTCTCAGACGGGCGATCTGACCATCACGGCGGTGGAGCGTTCGGACGGAGGCTACTACAGCTGTCAGGCTCTGAACATCGCTGGCAGTGTGATCACCAAAGCCCTGCTAGAGGTTACAGACGGTGAGCTGGAGATACGTCTTGACACAGACTTAGTAAATGCAAAAAAAAAAAAAAAAAAATGTTAATTTATTTCCTTCTTTTTGCCAATTTCTTTTGAGAAAGTTATATATATATATATATATAAAACTTCGTTATATAGACTCATCAGACCAGGCAACATTTGTCCAGTCTCCAACTGCTCAATTTTGATGAGCTCATGCAAATTGTAGCCTCTTTTTCCTATTTGTAGTGGAGATGAGTGGTACCCGGTGGGGTCTTCTGCTGTTGTAGCCCATCCGCCTCAAGGTTGTGCATGTTGTGGCTTCACAAATGCTTTGCTGCATACCTCGGTTGTAACATGGGGTTATTTCAGTCAAAGTTGCTCTTCTATCAGCTTGAATCAGTCGGCCCATTCTCCTCTGAACCCTAGCATCAACAAGGCATTTTCACCCACAGGACTGCCACATACTGGATGTTTTTCCCTTTTCACACCATTCTTTGTAAACCCTAGAACTGGTAACTGTAGCAGTAATTGAGCAGACTGTGAAATACTCAGCCCAGCCCATCTGGCACCAACAACCATGCCACGCTCAAAATTGCTTAAATCACCTTTCATTCCCATTCTGACATTTTTGAGTTCAGGAGATGGTCTTGACCAGGACCACACCCCTAAATGCATTGAAGCAACTGCCATGTGATTGGTTGATTAGATAATTGCATTAATGAGAAATTGAACAGGTGTTCCTAATAATCCTTTAGGTGAGTGTAAATTATATAGTTATATGATTGCAGTATATTAATTGCTCAATTTTGCACTGTAAATGCATTTGTAAAACCCATATGAGCCTTTTCCATATGTGCATTATAAGGGTAAACATAGATTTCTCCTTTACAAAAAATTCTGGCTGTTAGTTTTGTGTAGCCATGACAAATGCTTTAACTGATTGATTATATTAGCACAATACCGAATAAGAGGTGTAATTCTCCTGTAACATTTTCCTTTCTTAACTAATTTGACAAATGTTCAATTTTAATATTGTAAAAAAAAAAAAAATTGTAAATATCATGCATGATTTGTGTGATGAAAGATGTCAGTTGTGAATTCAGTAATACCTCTGAACAATTCACTGACCAAAAGTCAGCAGGGAGTTCATGAATCTTTTTGACCGAGTCATTAAAAGAATCAGTTCATACGAGTCATTTATTGGCTTGGCATGCATAAAGGCTAAAAGCTAATATTTTTGTCTGGATGTAGAAAGTAAGTTCTATAACAATAGTTCTATCATGAAAACTTTGAATATTTTAGCATTGTAATGAATATGAAAATGTTAATGCATTTGGTCTTGCTGCTTCTGAGCAAGTACTTGCTACTGTCAAAACATACACTGATACGGTGTTGTGAGCATGTAAGACATGTTGCTGCTGCACAAACAGCATATAAAAGGTCCCATAGCAGATCTACACAGATGGAGCTGTGGAAGGTGGAGGGGTTCTAAAGGGAAATCTGAAAGCATGCTGCTATACTGAATGCTAACCAACTATTTAAATGTTGAGCAAAAAGCTCATTGACTACAGATGATATATAAACCAATAAGCTTGTGCCATGTAGTTAACAATGTAAATATCATCAGTTGAATTAAGGACCCCTTATCCTGTGCCATCTAGAGTTTCATTACTGAACTAGGCATTTAATCAAAATCCAAATGGGACTCAAATAAAATTGTACGAGAAAAGCATGCGTTAGCCCAACATTGATTGATTTGTGTGCACAAATAGTCAATAAGCCACTTTAAGTTAGCACAATATTCTGTCATCCTGTGAATTCTCCTGTGAGTGCCTGTCTATAATAAAACACCAAAGCAAGACAAAAAGAAGGATAGTGAGGTAAAGAAAGAATAATAACAGTTATTTTAGCGGCAATCTGCTCTCTGGCCCCGCTCTTACAGCGTGCACCGATCGTAATTACAGGTCAGCGCCATGATGATTCAGTAATTACAACAGTGTCGATGCGAGGACACAACCGTGCATGTGCAAGGGTGTCATCCAATACATAATTCATGCCTTTGATGGTCCTTACGAAAGTGTGGCACGGCTTTGAAAATGCGCTGTAGTGGCGGTTATGCAAATTGCATCCGTGTAAACGGCGGTAATGCTTCTAGGAGTGTCAAACACAATCATATGGACGTAAACATCACAGCCTTTATCAGGCGGCCTAGGTCTTCTGCGAGAGAGAAGAGGACGCTGCGAGGGGCAATTTCGGTGTGTTTTAGTGTGTGATGATGGCTGGTGTGTGTGAGGGAGATTTAGTGCTGTTGAAATGCTGCCGGTATTAATTGCTCGTCTCTAGTTTGGCTTCATTCTGTTACTGCTGTTGACTGATTAGAAAATTGCTTCCAGTTGAAAAAATTGGATTCCATCTCTGTTTCTCTCTCTCCCGTTCTTAAAACATGCACTCAGCTCGTTTTCTGCCAGACATTCCACTCTCGCATGCTCTTTTTCCTTGGTTACATTTATTTTTATTTGCGTTCTTCGTTCGCTTTACCTTTGACCGTACACGCACTCGCGTCTGTGGCTCTTTTAAAATGTGGAAGGATGTATTTTGGATTTTGGTTTGGAGTACAGTAGTTTTTCATTATAGTTATTATAATGATATTAGTTGGTCTGGGACAGCTCTGTCTTTAAATGAGACCAATATGTCTGTGTCTGGCTCTGTCTCGCTCTCTTTCTCTTCGTCTCATCCTGTCTCTGTCTTTCATTTTTTAGTTTTAATGCATTTTAGTGATATGCAGAGCTTGACTTTAACACCCGCCAGCCCGCCAAATGCGGGTGGATTTCAGCTGTGGTGGGTAAGAAACTCACTCCCACTAGCCACTTTGGCGGGTTGAATATAATTTCAGCCTACAGCCAAATGAAATGCCTAGTGTCGTATCACAAAATTACAACTCAATTACAGTTCTTTATTGATTAACTTGCATTTAGTAAACATGGGATAGGAGGAATCCCACTGAATGACACAACAGAAGCGCTCACTCACGCGATATCCCGCCTTGAACACAGTCGGTTATGGCTTAAAGCTGCACTATGTATTTTTCCGTCCACTATTTTTTGTACGTAAACAGGTGAGTAATAACTGGATGTGTGTCAGAATATTACGTCCATGCATTCAGCAGCCCCATTAAATACCTGTCCGTCATTAATGCTAATCGAACAACTACAGATGTTAAATAATCTATACATATTAAATAAACCTACTGCATCTGAAAAATATATATTTTAAAGTATATATTTTAGTATATATACATCCCAGTGAAAATGCTAAGTGGCTAGTAACTTTGGAAAACCGCTAGCCACAGTGGCTGCTGAGCAAAACAGTTAATGTTAAACCCTGGTGACACGATAGATCGTTTAGTGCTATATATAATTGCAGGTGATTTGATTTAAACAAGTAAGTGATTGTTTTCTGAGGATGTCTCTCTCTATGTCTTTCTGTCTCTTTCACAGTGATCTCAGACAGACCTCCACCCATCGTCCGACAAGGTCCCACCAACCAGACCGTGGCTGTAGACGGGACGGTGGTCCTGGGATGCCAAGCCACCGGCACGCCGACTCCCACCATCCTGTGGAGGAAAGACGGGGTCCTGGTGTCCACCCATGATTCTCGACTCAAACAACTCGACACAGGAGCCCTGCAGATCCGTTACGCTAAGGTACGGTGGCTCTGAGGGCTGTGAACTACTTCAAAGCCTGACATATTTATCATGCAGATTAATGTACAGTAACAGGGGACGTGGCTCCGGTTCATGAGAACCACTTCCTTCCATAGATTTATAGCTTTGTAACTCCTCTCTGACCCTTATGATGCTTTATAAACGCTTGCGTATGGAGGTTTTGAGCATGTGTTCGTTTGGTGCACCAAACCAACTTGTTCTCGTAAAGTACTGTTTCCCTTGTTCGGTTTTCCTTAGTAACAGATTTTTATGGAATTTTCCATTCCAAACACCACACAGAACAACTATTCACAGGGAATTGTGAGCGATTGTGTTGTGCCGCTTGTCTCAGACCCAGCGCCTCTCTTTTTTACTTTTATTAATATTTTATTCATGGAGGTTTCTGAATGCGGCAGGATGGTTTATTGGATGCGGTTAACGGCTGTTTCTTTAGAGCTGAAGTTAGCAGATCTTTTTTTGAGACGTTAGCTGTTTTATTCAGAATATCTCTGACAGCACTGCAGATTTCACTGACAGAATCAAAAATCACAGCTTCCCTAATAAAAACATTGTCATTTTCTTTTTGCACGTTTGAGTTACACTGCCGCAGATTTACCACATATTTTGTTTGTCACAAATAAACTGTTTTCAAGGGAACACATTCCCACAGAATGATTATCATGATAAAATATGACTTTTGATTAGCTAATTTGTTAATTACCTTATTTGCTTTATTAAAGTTCATTACTGAGAATAAGTAGTGACAATCATTTTAATAATAAATAAATAAATATATTTTTTAAAGTCTCATTAATATTTCATATGGCATTTTGCTTCTCAAGAAAATTGATCTTGTTTTAAGTATGTTTTGATATTTTTATTTTAAAAAAACTAATTTAAACTAGATTATAAACTTGATATATATATATATATATATATATATATATATATATATATATATATATATATATATATATATATATATATATATATATATATATATATATATATATATATATATATATATATATATGATTAAACATTCTTAAAGGAACACTGTTACTTTTTTCACATTTTTTTTTTTTCGTCAATACCTCAATCCTTCTTCTGAAATGTGTTTATGTTTACCCTGATTCACTATGATAAGTCTATTATAAGTGTTTATATTTTAGGCCTGTTGGGAAATTGCGTTTGTGTCAGTTGCCTGTGCGCGTCTCGTCATATCCGTAAATAGAGAACCTTTTCTTCTGTTAGTTTGAGGCGTGTCTAGTGTGTGAGGGGCTGAAGTTAGTTGTCACAATGGGCGAGAAAGGTTGACATGCAGCAGTTAAATCTGCAACCTCCAGAGAATCACCCGTTTTACACAAACATCGAACAGAGGAGAGTCCGCTGGTGAAAAAGAGAAAGCAATAAGAGCTTGTAATAAAACAAGAATCAACATTGGCTTTGCTTTTTAGAGATTTGAAATGTCGTAAAAGCGATGCGGAGATGGCTTTTTTATTACTCACCAGTTGAGTAAGTTACTTTATTGAACAGATATGTAGCTCTCTAAAAGAGTTGAATGTAAAGCATTTTCTCTTGTGAAGGCTCATTTCATTGCGGTTGTTGTAGAGCTTTGCTGGAATTTAATTTTCAAGGAAGTACTGTATCTATTAATGTGTAAAGCTACAGTAAGGTTTTCTGCTAGTCAGCTTGAGATCCTTTTCATCTAAACTGGTTATATCTCTAAAGCCTAGTAGTGAAGTTTTTATGAGCATCAGGGTACCCATATTCATCCGCATTGTCACGCGGAGCTGAAGCACAACCACAACAACGTTAAAATGTTCTCCTACAAAATACATGCATTTTTTTTTTTAACCGCTAGAGGGCCAAAGCTTACAGTGTACCTTTAATTATAAAAATGTTATAATGATTGCAAATCAGGTATAATATCTTTGCATCATTGAAGATTTGTACTTTTGTGAGTCAACATAGACATACATGCGTGCAGTACACCATAAGACAGGCTTTCCTTTCATCCCTCACTACAGCACAAACATCATCTCAGACACACACGGCCAGTGTTCAGAGAGCTGTCAGTCAGCCTGCAGGTTTTGATGTGCCAACACACACTCCCGCTGTCATCCCCCGTCAGCCGCATGAAGCTACACACACCCTCCGAACGTGAGCGAGGGGGAGGGGAGCGCTTCCTGTCATGCCGCACACACATGAACGCCCGGGTTCCCCCTGCACAGGGGTCAAAGGTCCCCGCAGTGTGGGCTGTCAGAATGCGACTTTAATTAACGTAGATGTCTCACTTGACGATGTCTCGCTTCCTTTAAAGAATAGAGGAAAGATAAAGCGAAACGAGTAGATGCATCTCTATCTGTTGCACTTCGGGCGGTCCGCATTAATGAACATGTCATTAAGCGAACACACGCACACCAGTAGCTCAAGATAGACTGTCTATTTCTGGCGACTTTCATACCGCCTGTGTAAACTGACTGACAGATTGGCTGACGGGTTCTTAAATGTGTCCTTTTTTTCCACAAGAAATTAACATATACCAACTCCACATAATACAATCACTATTATTGTCATTCTTTTCTTAGAAATCTCTCTAAGAAAGCAACATACATGTAGATGTTCTTATATGTATGCCTTACTTTATTTTCTCTTAACATTTTTTGTTAATATTTATTTATTTACTTACATTACCTAGTAAGTCCTCCAATTTACTACAGGTTTATTTAAATGATTTATTGTCTGTCTCGCTCTGCCTCACTCTTTTTGTCTTTGTCTCATCCTGTCTGTCTTTCTTTCTCTCAGTTTTTAGTTTAATGCATTTCAATAGCATGATAGATCATTTACATTCATATTACCAAATCATTTTTAGCTTAGCTGCATCATACATTTATTTATTTGTTTATTTTTCATTGTAGCAGATGTTTTATCCAAAGCGACTTACAAATACAACAAAGAATTTCATCCTCATTTTTTAAATCAGAAATAAGGCAAAAATGTGAAAAAAATGTTTTTATAATAATTACGAAGAATACTACACATCTGCTCATTTTATTTCATACTACATTAATTTAATTAATTCATATTTTTTTAATTATTTTATTTATTTCCAAATGCTAGTGGTGTGGAAACCACACACACCACCTTTATTATATTTGTGTACAACAATCTAATAATCATCTAAAAAGCGGCTCTTCATACATTCTAAATCTTAAATATTGTGAAAACATCTGATGTTTAAGGAGTGAAAAATGAAAAAAATAATTAATATAAAAACGATACAATAAATCGACGTCTCAAGGAGGTACGCGTTATATGGTGTTTGTTTTTTTATGTGAAATGAAACTAGAGTTATTTTGCAGCTAAAAGCATTATTAATGTATATGCATATGTATGTATTTGCATTTATAGAGGTTTTTTTTTTTCTTTCTTTCAGCTGGGAGACACTGGCGTGTACACCTGCACAGCGTCCACCCCGAGTGGAGAGGCGTCGTGGAAGGCTTACCTGGAGGTGCAAGGTACGTCCGACAGACAGACCACAAGATAACAGACAATAGAGTGGGAGGAGCTGAGAAACAAACGACAGGAAATTAAGTTAAAATTGAGTTTGAAATTAAACCTTAGTCCAGCTGTAACTGTAGTTGTTTCTCGATTCAAATTTAAGCTGCTGCACTGCATTCTCTTTTTCTGCGTTTGTCTTGTTTGTACTATATAAATAACTGAACGTCTTTAAAGCAAGATACATTTATATGCTAAACAAATCACTACTTCTAGCTCATTTATTTACCCATTTTTTCTCTTTAGACATACATCTCACAAAATTTCATTTGATTTATTTCTTAAAATCTCATATTGCCTATAGTATTTTGCTTCCTGTCAGGGTATTTACATGGAAAGATGTCATTCACTATCCAGTCCACTAGGGGGACTCGGGGAGTTCTGTACGAGAGAGATATACAGACGCAGAGTAAGAGTGTGTTCCTGATAAAAACATGTGTGTTCCATGGCTCTTCAATAAACATCAGAAATACGATTAATGCCTCCTTGCAAATGCATACTAGACATGGTGTCAGAAGTATAAAGAAAAGAGAAGAGCAAGATGTCAAAATTTAGTCCGCCAGAAAGTTTTAACTTTGATCGTCCAACAGAATGGCCAACCTGGCGGCAGAGATTTGCACGCTACAGGACTGCTACAAAGCTGAGTAAGGAAGAAAAAGAGGTACAGATCAGCACTTTAATATACGCTATGGGCATCGAAGCTGAGAACGTGTTAAAATCGTTTACTTTTACGGCAGAGGAAGATGCAGGGGATTACGAGACAGTTCTGGGAAAATTCGATGTGTATTTTTTGCCGAAAAAGAACGTGATACATGAGCGGGCATGTTTCCATCAGAGAGTGCAAAGGCACGGAGAAAAGGCGGAGTGCTACATCAGAGCCCTTTACGAACTCAGCGAGAACTGCGAATTCGGCGCGAGTCGAAACGAGCATATAAGAGATAGACTTGTAGTCGGAATTCGGGATAAAGAGCTCTCAAGGAGAATGCAGCTGATGGCAGCACTTACGCTGGAAACGGCGGTGCAAATGACGCGGCAGGCCGAGGACGTCGCGCAGCAGATAAGCCAGCAGGAGGGTCAGTCAACGGGCAGTGCGCAAGAGGTAGCAACCAGACGTTTTTCAAGAGTAGCAGAAAGGCCCTGGACAAAAGAGAAACACAAAAGAGGCGGTGAGAAAAGAAGAGAAGACACAGAGAACGAATGTGGCAGGTGTGGTAGAACAGGACACAAAGATATCAGAAAATGCCCAGCAGCAGATACTGAATGCAAGAAATGTAAAAGAAAAGGACACTGGGCGAGAATGTGCAAATCAAAAACGGTGAGACAAGTGACTGCGAAAGAAGTGAGTGAAGAGAGCTTTTATCTGGGCGCAGTGAGTAACAAAAATGTGTCAGAAGAAGCTAAATGGACTGTGGTGCTTAAGATAGGTGAAACTCCAGTTAGTCTTAAGATTGATACAGGAGCTGACGTAACCATAATAAACACTGCAACATATGAAAAGCTTCACCCAAGAGCTCAGCTTGTTCATTCAAACATACTACTAGACAGCCCAGGAGGATCACTAAAGTGCATCGGACAGTTCACTGCAGAAGTGGAGCATAAAGGTAAAAAGCATGCCATCACAATGTATGTGGTAGCAGGGAGAACTGTTAATAACCTTCTAAGCCGACAGACAGCTGAGGAGATGGGGCTAGTCAAAAGAGTAGAGCAGATAAGCACAGTATTTGAGGCAGGGGGCACAATGAAAACAGAGCCGGTAAAAATACATCTGAAAGAAGGTGCTGTGCCATACGCGGTACATACTGCGCGAAGGGTACCGTTACCGCTACTGCCTAAAGTTAAAGCAGAACTGCAGAGAATGGAGGAACAAGGTGTTGTGGAAAGAGTCACACAGCCTACAGATTGGTGTGCACCCATGGTACCAGTCACAAAGCCTAATGGTGCCATCAGAATTTGCGTCGGGCTAAATAAGCTGAACGACAACATAAAAAGAGAGAGATACATGCTTCCCACGACAGATGAGATACTAGCCAAATTAGCTGGAGCAAAAGTTTTTACATCATTGGATGCAGCGTCAGGATTCTGGCAGATTCCGTTGTGTGATGAGAGTAGTTTGCTGACGACATTCATCACTCCAGTGGGGCGCTATTGTTTTAAGAGACTCCCATTTGGAATCAGCATAGCTCCAGAGATTTTCCAAAGAAAAATGAACGAGCTTCTAGCAGATATGGAAGGAGTCGCTGTATACATGGATGACGTGATTGTGTACGGGAAGGACAGGGCAGAACACGACATTCACTTGAAAAGAGTACTAGAAAAGATGGAAACTGTGGGACTCAAACTGAATAAAGACAAGTGTGTATTCAGGAAAGCAGAGCTGAGTTTCCTGGGACATGTCGTGGATGCACAAGGTGTCAAAGCAGACCCGGAGAAGGTGCGTGCAATAAGCGATTTGCAAGAACCGAAAAATTTAAATGAGTTGAGGAGGGCGTTAGGCCTCATTAACTACATGAGCAAATACATCCCAGACTTGGCAACGAAGGGAGGTCCGTTGTATGAGATGCTCAGAAAAGGACGTGCGTGGACATGGGATCAACCTCAGAAAAGTGCATTCGGCTTACTTAAAAGAGCGCTTACGAAAGCTCCAGTCCTGGCACACTATGATCCTGGAAAGGAAACGGAAGTATCAGCGGATGCAAGCAGTTACGGTATCGGTGGCGTTCTACTGCAAAAGCATGACAACAGCTGGAAACCGGTTGCGTACTGTTCTAGAAGGCTGACAGATTCTGAAACAAGATACGCCCAGATAGAGAAGGAATGCCTTGCAGGCGTATGGGCGTGTGAAAGGTTTCAGAAATACTTGGTGGGTATGGACTCATTTAAGTTGATCACTGATCACAAGCCGTTAATACCGCTGATCAATAGTAAAGACTTGGACACTGTGCCAGTGCGATGTCAGAGACTCTTGATGAGACTTATGCGGTTTAATGCAAAAGCGGAGTATGCACCAGGCAAAAGCTTGGTTGTTGCGGACGCATTGTCACGTAGTCCATTGAACACTACAGAAGACTTTATGGCAGCAGAGGTGAGTTGTCACGTAAACGCAATCATCGGATGTCTGCCAGTGTCACAGAGTAAGTTGACAGAAATAAAAACAGAGACACAAAAGGATGAGCAGCTACGAACTGTAGAGAAATTAGTAACAGAAGGATGGCCAGAATATGCTAAAAGCGTTCCTAACAGTGTACAGAGCTTTTACAAATGGAAAGACTCTTTGTCAGTGAGTGAGGGACTGATTGTGCTGGGGAATCGCATTGTAATCCCAAAAGTGATGAGACCTGAGGTGCTTAGCAGAATTCATGACGGACACCAAGGGTTGTCAAAATGCAGAGCACGGGCTCAAGACACAGTGTGGTGGCCGGGAGTTTCTGAGGATATTAGACAAAAGATAGAAACATGCAAGTTTTGCATAGAAAACAAACGTGCCCAGCGCAAGGAACCTCTACAGTCAACACCACTGCCAGAAAGACCGTGGCAGCGAATAGCCATAGACTTGTGTATGCATAAAGGAAAACAATATCTGGTAGTATCTGACTATTATTCGCGCTACTTAGAAATTCTTCTGCTACACACCACTACAACAGAGCATGTCATTCAAAGGCTTAAAGCGTTGTTTGCAAGATTCGGCATACCAGAACAAATTGTTAGCGACAATGGACCGCAGTTCGCCAGTGAAGCTTGGAGAAGCTTCTGTGGTATGTACGATATTCAGCACATTACATCCAGCCCGTACAATCCACAGGGGAACGGACATGCTGAACGGGCAGTTCAGACGGCGAAACGCATTCTGAAACAGGATGACCCGTTAGTAGCGCTCATGTGTTTTCGAGCAACCCCTACCTCCTCTACAGGGGTCAGTCCGGCAGAATTGCTCATGGGAAGGAAAATTCGTACTACCCTACCTACCCTACCGAAAAACCTGAAACCAAAGTGGCCAAACAAAGCAAGTGTAAAAGAGACAGATAAAGCAGCGAAAGACAAGCAAGCGTACTACTTTAACAGACGACATGGCGTGAAGGACTTGCCAGTTCTCAGACCAGGGGACTCAGTCTTGTTAAAGCTGGATGATGAATCACGATGGAAAGGACCTGTTACAGTAATGAAGGAAAGCAGTACTCCAAGATCTTACGAGGTCTTCAGTGAAAAGGAGGGAGAGAAAAGGAGAAATCGCAGGCATCTTCAGCTGCTGCCAGATGGAGTTTCTGGAAGCACTTTAAAGACTGAGCAGAATTCAGAGCAGTCACCATTAAAAGTGCAACTTCATGGGGACTCTGATTTACCTGAAGGGACGGTTGCTAGGAAACCTAACATCACTAGGTCAGGCAGAGTAAGCAAACCTGTTGAGAAACTGGACTTATAATAGAGATAAAGTTATAATTTGCTGTCAATAACAAACATCTTTATTAAGTTAAGTGACCAGGCTTGGTTATAACTGAATAGTAAGGATTATCCTGAAATGTGAATGTGAGGAATTCAGAAATGTTGTTTTAGGACAGCATTTCAAAGAGAAACGTTATGTTTAATTTGAAGAAAACCTGTTCTGGTGAGTTCTAGAGGGTTAAATACATTGCCTTTGTTTTGGAGAGAAGTAATAGAAATTTATGTTATAATCTGAACGAAAATAATGTAAACCTAAGCTGTTTAAAGTGTTTGACTTAAAGGGGGAGGTGTCAGGGTATTTACATGGAAAGATGTCATTCACTATCCAGTCCACTAGGGGGACTCGGGGAGTTCTGTACGAGAGAGATATACAGACGCAGAGTAAGAGTGTGTTCCTGATAAAAACATGTGTGTTCCATGGCTCTTCAATAAACATCAGAAATACGATTAATGCCTCCTTGCAAATGCATACTAGACACTTCCCAAATAAAAGTATATTATTTTAAGGATTTTAGATATTTACTGAAATTTTACTAAAAATTAACACACTGATGAGCCAAAGCATATGTCTAATATGCTGCCGGTCCTCCACGTGCAGCCGAATCAGCACTTAGCCGCCGATAAATGGACTCTACAAGACCCCTGAAGGTGTCCTGTGGTATTCAGATAGATAGCAGCAGATCTCTCTAGTCATGTAGATTGTGAGGTGGAGCACTGTGAATCGAACTTATTGGTCCTGCATAGGGTTGGGAACCGAGAACCGGTTCTTATGCAGAACCGATACTGATTTTTGAAAAATACCGGAACCGCGCGAAATTCCTGAGTGTCGGTTCCGAAAACGGTTCTGGAGCAATGTGTGTGCGAAGCGCTGGGAGCATATCCGCGAGCCGCACTCCCGCTCTCTCTCTCTCTCACACACACACACGCGCGCGCGCGCACACACACACACACACACACACACACACACACACACACACTGTCTTAGCGCTGCCGCCTCCCTTCCCCTCACGTCACTTTTTTAAAATCCCCCACAGCGCGAGTCCCGCAAACGCGGCGCCGAGGAGCTTGTTTGTAATCCGAGGACCATGGCTCATTAGTTTCGAAATGGTTTGGGTACAAGCTGATCGCGTTGAAAATAAAGGCATTTGTCTAGCGTTATGAGCTCATTTGAAACATTGCCGCGGCTCATTTAAGAAAATGACAGCTCTGAAGAGACGCCGCTTTAGTTCGAGGTAAGTTAGTGCTAACAATAATAAAGAAAGACGATCAACACCTTATGTGTTACCACTGAAATGTAGATATTATATTTCCAAATGTAAGCCCATCTTATGCGGAATGACGCTTCATACTGTCGTCTGCTCTGGCTCTAACCTTGAGTGTTTTAGCCTGTTTACTTTTTGCAAACCTTGTGAGCGCGCAAACGCTGTGACCTCGCCCCAAATGTTTTTATTGGTTTATTGGTGAAAAATTGAGTGCGAGGGATATGTTCACTTCACACAAAAAGATTTTATAATGAGACGGCTAACTGTAGTAGCGTTTAGTCCACTGTCTATAATAGCCTAATTTAGAGATCACTTTTTTTTTTTTTTACCGACAACCGACAACTTTGATCAGTTAACGTTGATACGGTCAACCATGGGTCAAACGGTCATCGGTTAACATCCCTAAAACAGAGAGAGAAAATGTAATAAGACAATTTCAGAGGTGTAAATTTGAACATGTTTATTTTAATCTCCATAAATTCCATATGGCTCGATTAATCCTGTAATATATGTATAGTACAGGACTTTTTTTGACATTGCCAACCTGTAAATTCATTTGAGAGCAAGTAATAAACACAAAAAAGGATTGTTTAAAGTTGCGTATTGTGCCTTTTTCCTTTACCACTATTTGTTTAATAATTTTAATGGAACCGGAATCGGAACCGGAATCGTTAGGCGGAATCGGAACCGGAACCGGAACCGGAAAATTTCTCACGATTCCCAACCCTAGTCCTGCACATCCCACAGATGCTCAATATGGGGAATTTGGAGTCCAAATTGCTTCATTGTGTCCTGGTGCATCACTTCCTCGGGTAAATGGTGCACACGTACATGGCCGTGATGTAAAATAAAACGCAACCTTCTTCCACTCCTCCATGGTCCAGTTCCAACGCCTATTGTAGGCGCTTTCAACCGTGAGCAGGGGTCATCATCTTTACTCCTGTGCTACTAACTACAAGAACTACCATCTAATCTACCTGCAACTCAGTCTGGAAACCTGCAATTTAATTTCTACTGCTTCTGTTACACTTTTGCGGGAACCAATCACAGACTGGCTTATCTACCTGGCACGCTATTGGCAGGTTTAACAGGATGACGGTTAAGCCCCTTTCACACTGCACGTCAGACCCGCAATATTCCCGGAACATTGCCGGGTCGCCTTCTGTGTTCCACGTCCCGGAATTGATTACCGAATTGAACCCGCGTCGGGGACCTAGTAACATTGCGGGATTCGACCCGGGACGAGCGCTGTGTGAACAAAAGCCAAAACTAATGCCGCAATGTGTACGTAGTTATCGTGCGACTCCTAGAGCTTGTTTTTTCAATAATACAAACCTGCAGTGCCAGAAGAGCTAGTCGGTGTTTTAAACGCAGAAAGTGTTCGTATACAAAAGAAACTAAAATTAAACAAGCAGAAACGTGCGCAAACTGGACACAAGTCGAGACCACGGAGCTCCTTACTATCCGCGCTGAAGCTGAGATCGCTCGCCATTATACGTCACATCCGGATGTCACGTGTCAACTCGTTCCGGGACCGTTACGGGTTGTGTGTGAAAGCGCACATATTACAGTATTTCGCTGGCAGTGCGAATGGGCCAAATCTAGCGGCCCGGGAACAAATGCCGGGTCGCATTATCCGTGTATTTGCCGGAATCGCAGTGTGAAAGGGGCTTTAGAGAAGTAATGGGTCGTTTCCCGTTGATCACGCCCCTTGTGCTCTGATTGGTTGAAGGACTATCCAACTGCATATAGAGTCATTTGAATAATAATCGTTTATCACGGCTCTTGAGCAGTAGAAATAAAGAGAAGATTCCCCAGACCAATGTTCAATCTTAAATTGAGCTTGGTCTAGTGATAGCCAGACAAACCCAACACTTTAATATGTGGCCTTGTTAGATGATGATCAATGATATTCCCTTCACCTCTGACTGGATGTAATGTTTTGGCTCAGCAGTGTATGAACATGTATGTTTATATATATATATATATCACATGTCTGCTTTGCGTGTAATCCAAATTGCGCAGGATGACATGCTTATGTGTGTTTGTGGCTTTGTTTCAGAGTTCGGCGCTCCGGTTCAGCCTGGTCGACCCACAGATCCGAACCTCATCCCCAGCGCCCCTTCCAAACCAGAGGTCACAGACGTCAGCCGCACCTCTGTGTCTCTGTCCTGGAAGCCCAACCTGAACGCTGGAGCCACGCCCACCTCTTACGTGATAGAGGCCTTCAGGTGACATCATCTGTTTTGACTGTATTATGTATTTGTCATTGGTTGGTTTGGTTGTACAAGCGTGTGTTTTAAATGCGTTTGTAAATACAGTTCACAAGCTAATGGGGGTTCTGTAAATACCAAGTCCATTTGCTGCGGCATGTCATAAATAATCATACACATGTTCGTGCTTTCCTGTAAGCCCAGCGTTTTGCGGTAACCTCATTGTTTGGTATAATGTTTTCAGTAATGATATTTCGATATAAAGTTTAGGCTGCAGTAATTTGCAGGATAAATACTCATGTTTGATTTGTGTGGTATGGACGGCAGCCATGCGGCGGGCAGCAGCTGGCAGACGCTCGCGGATCACGTGAAGACGGAGAGCTTCGTCCTGAAGAATCTGAAGCCCAGCGCCGTCTACCTGTTCCTGGTGAGAGCGGCCAATGCGTATGGCCTGAGTGACCCCAGCCCCATCAGCGACGCTGTCAAAACACAAGGTCAGCTCACCTTTGACCTCACTGAGAAGTATCCTGTCATGTATTTCATTATATTCTGGGGTATTTAATATGCACATATGCTTGTGTGTTTAGAAACGTATATGATTGTACTACATATTTGTTGTGTGCCTTGTGTTCATGCGAGTAGACGTCCCACCAACCAGTCAGGGGGTGGACCATGGCCAAATCCAGAGGGAACTAGGAGATGTTGTCATCCACCTCCACAATCCCACAATACTCTCATCATCCTCCGTCAGAGTCCAGTGGACTGTGAGTGCCAACACATTTTCTTTTAAAGGGACAGTACACCAAAGTGAACATTTAGTTTAGTCACAACTGGTGTTGGGGAAAGTTACTTTTAAAAGTACATTATTGCATTACTCTAAAAAAGTAACTAATTTTATCAAAGTTACCAATTAGTAGCTAAGTAACTGGAAAGTAATGGGTTATATTAGTTATGTTAGACTTTTTTCACATCTGCTTGTTTGTTTTTTATAAGATATTTTGAAAAAAAGTTCTGTTTTTTGCAAACGTAAAGGCTCTTTCACACCAAAAGTGAAATTAATACACCTCAGGCTGAAGGAAATAAATTCACACCTGTCCTGTAGAGGGCGCAGCTCAAACAAACCTTCAGTTGTGCTGCCATTCTAGATTACAGGACAAGAAGAAAGTTCAACACTCTTATTTCAGCAATAAAAAAATAAACATAAATGTGATGTTTATCTAAAGTAATTGTTGCTTATTGGTATGGTAGAATTGGATCATCAAAAGTCGACAGCAAAGACATTGGTTAATAAAGTGAGATTAAATACATAAAGTACATTTGCGTATTTCTTTTTATTGATTTTGAGTAATACTGAATTACTGAATTTTTGTGTGTGTGAGATGAGTAAATGTCCACACTCTAGAACTACAATAATCGTTGTGTTCACACACAGCACCTCTGCACTTACTCCTGATTTCTCTTAACATTAGGAAAGGAGAGCTGGCATTCAATACATGGGAAAACAAAGTCACTTGCAGTACTTTTTTAACAAGTAGTTTAGATATTTTGTAGTAAAATTGAAAGTAATGCATTACTTTACTGGTTACTTTTTTTTAAAAAGTAATCCGATTACATAACTTGTGTGACTTGTAATACTTTACCCCCAGCACTGGTCACAGCTTTATTATTATTATTTTCCATAGAAATATTGTATCTAAACATACTTGAAGCAAGATATACTTACTTGAGAAACAAAACTGTGTACAATTATGACTATTTTTTTCTTCATTTGGGGGGGGGGGGGGGGGGGGGTGAAATGCTGTTTCATCATACTGAGCTTTTTACACTGTTAAAGACTTGGATTCCCATCCTAAACATAGACAAAGTTTCAAAAACTAATGTTGGACGTTTGATGGAGTATTTCTGTGTTAAAAATACTTCCGGTTTCTCACAAGTTTCGGAGAGTTTTTTTCAAATATGGCTCGGCTTGACGTTAATAGAGCGGAAGGTCCTTGTATGGGCCGTACGGGCTCTTCTCCCGGTAGGGTGCGCACGCGCGTGACTAGAGAGAGAGAGGAAATGCACGCCCATAAACACTCTCAGCTGCAGATCCAGTCGTCGTTATAGTCCGCCCTGCGCTCCACTTTATTCCTGTGGGTGACGTCGAGCGACTTCAACGCTTCAGCACAGCGTTCCGGGAAGGCAGCGCTGCATTTGAACCGATTTTAACGCAGAAATGATGGGAAGCTTCACAACATCGCTTCAGTCGCGTTGCAAAGTGGATCTCCACGGTCAGTGCTGTCAGGACTTTACCAAATCATACCAAAGAAGTGTGTTTTTGACGGAGCGGTCCCAACGATAAAGGTTCGGGCCTGCTTTGGAAGCAGCCGGTGAGTAAAACTGCTTCAAATGTCTGTGCTGTTGGCTATCGTCACGTGAGTAAACATCTATTAGCTGAGATCGATAGCCATGGGTTTCTCCACGCTTGAGGACGTCACCGCTTTGCGCATTCGTCATTCTTTAGCTCCGCCCACACGATACGCCTCTAGGCGCTCGTTTTTTTCCGGAAAGACTCGGTACAGCCCATATTTCTATTATAAATATAATAAAACTAAAGACTTTTCGGAGATATGAAGGATGCAATACTACTCTATAGGTACTCAAGATTGACATGAGATTGACCTAAACTGAGTGTTTCACACCTTATATCTTTTTATCTCATTGATTCATTAATTTCACAAATTTTGTGGTAGTGAACAAATGTATGGCATGTTGATTATTTGATTAACTGCTGAAGTTGAGGTTAAAACAGACTTTTACCTCACAAACACAGGCACACATGAACAGAAATATTCCCAGCATGTTCCTTTTTAACATTTTGGGTTGTTTGCACTTTATACGTATTTAATCAAAAACAGCTGAGGCGACATCTGCTTTTATTGGGGCGGATCAAGAATTGATTAAAATCTTTACAAGCGTGTACAATTCTCCTCCCTCCACAGACATATGGACTGATCCCAGTCCTGAACACCTCCGATATAAAAATCATATAAAAATCCCCTCACATTCAAAGTTAGAAGCTTGATTCTGAATCTTCAAATGTGATTTTTGCATAATAAACAGTATACACGTTCCCTTTACTCCACAACAAATTATTTCAATTTAATGGTATTCATAACAGAACAGAAATATATAGTGGTATTCATTACAAACAATATTTATCATAAATGCCTAATCACATTTATGTAAGTGATTTATTATTTAAATGAAACTCTCAGCAAGTCGCAATTTTTTTTATATATATTCTGGAAAATATGGTATATATTCATCTTCTAAGTAAATGTAACCAAAGTTATTGTACATAAATAAAGATGATAAAGATAACAATAAATAATAAATAAAGCATAGCTTAGCTAACTAAACTAAAAACTTGCTTTCTTTACAGTTTCCCAGTGTCCTAGTCCTGGGTAAGGCTAATGTTAATTGATAGCAGGCATTGAAAACATCCTCCTGTTCTGTCCCCCAGGTGGAGCAGCAGTCTCAGTACATTCAGGGCTATAAGGTGATGTACCGGCCGTCCCCAGAGGGCGCTCAGCAGCGTGTGGAATGGGCCATGTTTGAGGTTGGAACCCCGGGGGAGCACAGCGCAGTCGTCACCCAGCTCAAGAAGGGCGTGACCTATGAGTTCAAAGTTCGACCTTTCTTCAACGAGTTCCAAGGCACCGACAGCGACATCAAAGTGGGCAAGACCCTCGAGGAAGGTGAGGAGAGCTTTCTGCCATCTGACCATGGGCTTTGTGTGCTTTAAAGCCTTATGTCCCATGATTCCTTTCTCATTCACGTCACACAAGTCAAATATGATATGACAATATATATATATATATATATATATATATATATATATATATATATATATATATATATATATATATATATATATATATATAAATATATAAATGTTCTGCTGTCAATCGACTAAAAAAGAACTAACTAATCGCTAACTAAACTAACTAAGCACATTTTTCTGTAATTAATCATGCTTAATCGTACCTAATTTTAAAGTGTTTTATATATTTTTATATTGTAATCATTTCACGTTTAATCTTCAAATGAATGTAGAAACAACATCAAGTATGTTTTAAATATTTGATCCAACGTGCAGGAAATAAACTGATTGAATAAAGATTGAATAAAGTTATCAAATACTTAACAGTTGTCGCTGCATATATTATAAATTAAATATAGATAACTTATTAAGTTGTATAAGTTCTTCAGCCAAAACCAATTAATGATTTTCTCTTTTTCTTTTCTTTGATTAACATTAATGACAGACAGCAGCAGGTTTATTAGGCTGCTGTCACTTTAAGACATGATGCACATGGCACGGATCTGACACACATCGTTTTAACCACTTTAGGTTCTTTTAACACTGTATTGAACTAATTTAAGTCTGTGCTTATGAGAATACTCAACAAATTGGGTATTTTGGCATACATTGGGAGATTTGGGAGATATATTTTGGCATACATCTGTGGGCACAGTGGGAGATTCACGGAAGCACGCCAATGCCGCACTGTATTCTCTTTTGTGTTTTATTGCGCTTGAATGGTTTATAAGCATCTGCATGAATAAGTAAAAACGGATGCTACGTTAATTGCGTTAAATATTTGTAACGCAAAAAAAAGCATGCGCTAACGCGTTCATTTTGACAGGCCTGAATATATCTGTATCGGGACAGCTCGGGTTGCTTGGCTATTAAACGTGTGAATATTTGGCTTTTATACAACTTTTGAGTCAGTTTATAATATAATACACAATGTAATATATATTCACCTCTAGGGATTGCTTTCTGCGTTTGCGCCTTGTTGAAATGGATAGGCATCGATTTTATTTTTGGGTTTTTTTTTCCGAACACATTCCGGCTTCCTGCATGGCTGTGTAAACCTCTAGAGTAAGAAAGGCATCCGCCTGCATTCAGTAGTTCTCATTTATGTTAACGTGTGGTCTGCGGCCCATGAGGGAGGGCAAAGCAGGCCATTTAAAAAGCTTCACGAAAGCCAAGCAGCCAACGAGAAGCCAAAAACCCAAGGCTCAAACAACTGCTGTGCTAATTGTTCCGAGGGCGTGTCCGTCTGTGGCTCCGGTTTGCTCCAACTTTTCCTCTCTATGCGCCTGCTTTTTTTAGTTCGAAGCACAAATCGAAATGACGGCAAACACAAAACAAATGTTTCACTCCAGGGCTTTGTGTTAACATGTATGCATTAAGTGGATAATAGTTGTGTGAAGTACAGTGACAACATTGGGTTCACCCCGAGCTCAAGTAGTCGTTCTGCTGGTATCTGGCACTGCCACGGACGAATCATGTTGCTTGGCAGTCGCCGCTCATTATTAAAGTGCACTAATACCGCTGTGGAGTGTGTACTATTAAAATGAGTGCTTACATATGTTACGGAGAACACACACATATACACAAGCTATCCCATGCTATATAGTTCAAATGCATGGGTACCTAATGTTTTTAAATGCACGTGTGTGGTGCGTGAAATCTTCATATTTATGCATAATTGAAGGTGTTAAGAAGGTAGATGCACATGCACGAACACACGTGCATATTGTAAGGTGCGTGTAACATCCCACTCGTGTCTCTTATCGCAGCGCCCAGTGCCGCTCCCAGGGGGGTCACCGTAACAGGAAACGGAGACAACGGCACGGCGGTCCTGGTATCCTGGCAACCGCCCCCAGAGGAGGAGCAGAACGGCGTGGTGCAGGAGTATAAGGTACGAATGAGAGGAAACAGACAATGAGAGGCAGACAAAGGGAGTGTGGAAAAAACAATAGAGAGAAGGATGGAAGTAGAGGAAGGAAATAGGAAGTGGAAGAGGAAATTATAATTACTGGTCTACAGTCCATTCGTTTTATGATGGTACGCTGGTGAATGAACGGAGAGAGTTTAGTGGATATTGGTTTGATTTTCTTTAAGGGGAATTCAGTTGTTGTGACATGCTGCCACCTAGTGGTTATTATGGGGTGATACCACATCATTCACCAGACGGATGGGTGTGTAGGGTCATATAGGGTAGGCTACTTTCAATATCCTGGATAACAATGTGCCAAAACATTCCTTTATAAGCATGCTTTGAGTCATATTTGTATGTTTATATGATATAGTCAAACCAAAATGTATTCAGACACCTTAAACATTTTATCACATAATCAGAGTTTAGAAAATGTTAATAAAATATGAGAATATCTCAAGAGTTAAACTGTGTCAGAACAAATTCATCTTCATAATGTCAGATAGCTTTGATAGAATGGTATGCAGTGGATTGCAATCAACCAATCAGCTGTTCGACTTCAGTAGATTAACAATTAGATAATACCAGTTTAGGTAACCTATTCATTTTGTGTTATTTTGTTGAGTCTGTGGTGTAAAAGGTCACATTAGCAGTCAAATAGTAACACTTAAGTGCAATATGGTCAGGTCAAAGTGTCAAAAATCATTTTTTTAATCAATTTTACTGGTAGTCCACTGTATATATTTTTGGGTATATTATCTCAGTTTACTTTATATATATATATATATATATATATATATATATATATATATATATATATATATATATATATATATAATACTGTATATACTTATATTGCTATGATGTGTTTTCTTACAACTTCTTATAGCAAATATAATAACGGCCTATTTTGTTATTAACCAGTGCCATCTTGTATTTTTTTATTTTTTTGACAAAATATCCCTTTGACTGCTCAATGTGGCAAAATGTTTCCTTATAAACACGGTATGCTATGTTTCCTAAGATAATTTTGTTTAAGAACTCTAAATGCGATTTTTATTTGTGTCTTTTAATGTCCGCTTTGCTAGTATGTATGTTGCAGTGTGATTAGACATACAAATGTATTTTCCCAGCATACCTTTCGTTCTTTATTATCTTTCTTGCATGACTTTTATGTGCTTTTCTTGTCCAAACAAGATAACGGAGCCCATCTCATACAAAATTCCTTTCAGGTGCTCAGATTTTAATGGGTTTGCGACTTTTCAGCATTTAGTTTGTCGGCCGCGGTTGGCGGGAAGAGGTGTGCGGTTTGAGTCGTTCAGTCCTAGTTCATTTTCCAGGTACATTTTTCCAGGCAGTGTAAGGGAAGGTAGTCAGTAATTTCATGCTTGTTAAATTGGGCGAAGAGGGATTTTTCGCTAATCACTTTTCTTGTACACTTTTTTTCTTCTTCCCCATTGTGCCTGGAGAACTTCAGAACCCTCAGAATGTCCTTTCTCTTTACCTCACTTTCTCTCTTTTTTCACTTAATTCACTTTTTTTGGCCTTTGGGGATGTCTAAATCTGGTTAGTGTTTCTGAAAAGGGGGACGTCAGCATGGGAAAAACTTGTAAAAAGGCATTCTGTTTCTATGTGTCATTCAGTAGAGCTCAGCGTAGATCTGTGCACTGACCCTATAATGGAAGTTAGGCGGTCAGAGGGGGCTATATCACATTTCACTCCGGTGAATGGCCCCCCCGCCAGGCCTGTGATTGTGTTAGGGTGAGGGTGGCTGATCCGAGCTCTGCTCACGCACAGGGTCGCACACACACTTTGACGCTCATTTGGACGGCGCGGCTGGCTGAGCTTCCCGAGAGGAGGAAACAGACCAGGGTTCACTGCGCGCAATAAAAACAAAGAAAACTGCATTTTTATGTCATGGAAAAACAGATCTTTGACATGAAGACGGAATGTCGGTACCACAGATAGGGAGTGTTATTGTAGGTGGTGGATCTTGTTTTCGTGACACGTCTCAACTTTAGCGCTGCGTGATAGTGTGTGAATTTATGCAGGGCGACTGACGGCAAGGTTGCCAGGTCTGTGGGAAAAAAAGGACATATCCCTAATATATACCATTCCAGCATACATATTTTACAGCCACTATTATGCAAAATAAACACCACTATATCTTAGTGATCACAAGACATAGCCCAAAAATAGCTGGAAAATCGCAGTCTTGGCAACTCTGGCTGACAGTAACATTCAAATAGTCATACTTTTCAGACCAGAGATATTTATGCACTTAGGAAACTTAATTTATACTTCGCTAGATATTTTGTTTTGTTCTGAAGACATCTTGAAATTAGTTTTAGACAAAGTATAGAATTAAATAAATTAATAATAAAAATATATATATTTTCACACACACGTTTGGACACAACTGGGTATGTTTATGCTTCTCTAGATGTGAAAAGTATATTTTTTTCCCTAAATGCTTCTTTTAATGTTTGAAAATAGTTTTTTTTAGAATTTTCTTCTTTTTTTTTTTACACAACACAAAGGCTTGGACACACCTTAGTATGTTTATGCTTCTCTAGATGTTAAATGTATATTTTGTTCCTAAAGACTTTTAATGCTTGAAATTAGTTTACATATATATCTTTTTTTTTTATTTTTATAATTTTTTTACTCAAAGTTTTGGACTGAGTGAATATTTGCTTCTTTTGATAAAAAAAATATTTTATTCTAAATAAAAATAAATGCTTTAAATTAGTTATGTGATACAAATAAGTAAATAATAATAATAAATCCTACATATTAATTTATTTAGTTTTAAAGTTTTGGTTTTAATTAAAATAATTGTTATAATTCATTTTGTGTTATTTCAATGTTTTAAAGACTTTTATTGAAGAAGTGCTAAATAATAATACTTTTGACTGGTTATTCTGTGTTAGTACCACTTAAAAAGGTTCAGTCATTCAGAACAGGCTTGTTATTCAACATAAATCCTTTTTATTAAGTGCTAAATGCTGGTCACCCATCCTGTTCTCTTTACTTTTCCTCCTTCAGATCTGGTGTCTTGGTAATGAAAGCCGATACCACATTAACCGCACTGTGGACGGTTCGTCATACTCGGTTCTGCTTCCCGGCCTGGTCGCAGGGGTCACGTACAGGGTGGAGGTGGCAGCCAGCACCGGAGCCGGCCCCGGGGTGAAGAGCGAGGCCACGTCCTTCCAGCTGGGTGAGTCGAACTTAGACGCTCGACCCTTCATGACAGTTAAAGAAGAGCACAATATGAACAGTTGATTGTCTTGATAATCATAGCTCTTATACAGCTATCGGCCCTTTTTAACACCTGGCTGTTATGATGACTGGAAAGGTTTATGATAATGGCCACTACCTGAGTGTTTGTGCTTGTGAATGGCAGGGTTCTAACTTGCCTTGTGGTTTGCCACCCAAAGGTATGTAAGTTACAAAAACCACCTTATCAGAGTCCTCATTTTCATTCGAGAATAATGGAGACGTCACGTAAAGTGCAGTTTAAAGCCTTTAATTGCTATAAAAGTTTATTTCTTCATAAACTCACCAGCATTAACTTGTTCAGCCTCAAGACATCGGTGGCAGCAGTTAAACTGCACTGAATGGAAATGATTGTGGGGCAGCCTGGAGTTGTGCCAGTCTGTACAGGTGGATAATAGGCCATCCATTTATGCAAATCTGTTTTTAATAAGATGTCAATCACAGGGCCTTCAAAGACTAATTTACAGTCTGATGTTTGACAGAAAGAGATTAAATGGTATTTTGGAACTCTGAATGCACAAAGAGAGAGACACATACATTAAAGTACACTTAAAAAAACAGTTGATCATCTTTTGAACCTACATTAACTAAAGTTCCTGATTGTAGAATGATTTTTAAAGGGGTCATGAATTGAGAAATAAGGGTTTCCTTGATCTTTTGATATATATAAGACGTCATTATTCTGTTAAATATTCTGTAAGTTTCAGAACTTAAAACGTCCTCATTATTCCAAAAACTGTTTTTATTAACAGCAAAGCTGCTTTCGAAATCGAGTACATCTCTTCTATGTAGTATGCGAAAAACCCAGTATGCCAACAGAGTAGTGTGTCCGAATTCAAATTATAAAAAAAACAGTAGGCGAAAAGTACCCGGATGACCCACTACTTTTGTGCTGCACATACGGTGGACACTTTACTATCCCATGAGGCCACGGGAGAGGATTTATGAATGGAGGTGATGGGACGCAACTGGTGATTATAGGTCACATGCAGTGGTGTAGTCTACGTGATACGCAGGTATACGCCGTATACCCACTAGGAAAGGACAATGATTTCCGTTTACCCACTAAAAAAAGCGTGAGGATACGTAACAATATCGTTTTGTGACAGAACTTTCATTCATAAATTCACCACGTCTGTGTTGCGAACACAGACTGTGGTTGCGATTGCGAATCACTAACGTTTTTGACTCTTTGAGTGTTTCCGGAAGCCTGCCCCTAAAGCTACAGCAGCTTCGCTTGACACTTCAGCTGTAGCAGATGACACGGACGTTACAGAAAATCCAGTGCGACTTGCAATTTTGACCAATCACCGCAACTTTTCTGCACTTTGATCAATTATTTGCTGCGTCCTGATTTTTACACGAGCACCTCTGCAGTCTGAGCGCGATGCACTGAAGCTCACTCGCTCATATCTGAGGTAAATCATTAACACCATTACCGCTTACATTACAGGTTTTATTGAACTAAATACATTGCAATCGGCCAAAACAAATACGCAGTTTACTTTTCTAAACAAAAGCGATTCAAGTCCGTGTTTCTCACACTGTTCGTGTGAATCGCGCAGCAGTTCTGCACACACACACACAAAATACCGGCAATCACAGTATACTCACTACAAAAATCTAGACTACACCACTGGTCACATGATAATGAAAGCATGGCGGATGTAGTTCGTCCGGATTGCATTTATACTTCATTCATTCATACTATATAGAAAACACTTTTTTAACGGCCACAAGGTTAATTTAAATTCAAATGTAGTACCTACCCACATAGAACACGATTTCAGACGCAGCCCTAGCTCCCAAAACAACCTGTTTCTGATTTGACCTCAGTACGACATCATGGAGCGACGAAAGACCAATGCCTACTTCTACATCATTGCCTCTTTAGCCCCGCCCGATTCACTAATAAATGCCATGCGTCGACCGACTGACGTTTTTTTCTGTGTTTTTTGATTCAACGTGTAGAATTGGCATCGGGCCATCGGTGAGAGAGAGAGCTCTGATTGGCTGTTCAGTTTACCAAACAAAAGTGATGAAACAAAGTTCCAGTAAGACACTGTTCGTTTCATTTTACTGCAGTTTTTTTTTTTTTTACCAAGACACAGTTCGACAGGCTTTTCAGAGTGACTGAAAATAAAAAAAAATGACGCAGTGACGACTGTATTGGATCCGACAGTAATTTGGCAACACAGAAGTGTGAGGAACAGTGTTTTCACCATGTGTCTCTATTGCTTTGTCTGTTACAGATCGTTGGATATGTACTCATTTTACTGAAAATGATGAACGATGTGGTATATGACTGTGGAAACTTCATACTTAAACTTTATTAGTCACAACCAAGACTCATAAAGCATATGTAACACGAACTTATAAATGTTTCACAGTTGGCGAATGTTTCAACTATGTAAAAACATAAACACCTTTGTAGAGTCTTTGATTCAACACTAATATAATGCAATAAAAAACACTATCTCACAAGGAAAACATAAAAATAAGGAAATATGTTGAGCTGAATTTGACCATTTGCCAACATCAGAAGTTTTCAAAACTATTCCACACAAGTAATTGCAGGGACGTTGAAAATTATTTTAATATGCAAAACTGTTAACCAGTCATAGCAGTGGGCGTTTACCTCCAAGTCTTGAATGCGGCACATCGATCAAAACTGAGTTTTCAAAGAGAGGGTCGAAACAGGATGGAAAATAGCTTATTACTTATTAATTAGGATATTTTTTGTGATGCAAAAATCTTGCTAACACTATAGGAATAAATGACATTTTAAAATGTATTCAATATATTTAATTAGGAAAACTGATTTTAAATTGTAATAATATTTCTTTCAAAAACATATAAAAATAATAATTCAAAGGTAGTTTAGTCGGCATGTTTTTGAGTAACACATTGCATTCTGGGTAATACTTGTACTTGTCCCACATTGCAAGATGTTTGCTAGTGCAGAGTTGAACTGTAACCTCACACACAGATCCACAGCGGAGAGCTGTAGATTTTCAGGCAGTCGGTTTGCTCATGCACTGAAGCGCAGTGTGGGATGAATGAACTCGGCGCCTCTTGAACGGAGTGACTGATCGGCTTCCATTCACCGCCGCTGTTTCCCCTGCTGAGTGTGCTTCTGTGGCCTTACACCGAGGTATATAAAAGGACCTCTGGAAGCAGAGGATGCTGGTCTCAAAAGCATTTGTCACACCGTGGGCTTTCTTGCATCTCTGCATCCTACGCACCTGTCCTGGCCTAGCTTCTCAGCGGAGTCTCAGTCACAACCAAACAACAAACAAAACCTCTGAGACAGGAAGTACAAAGAACAGACTTACAAAAACAGAGCAGGGAATACAGGGGGATGAGGAAGAGATGCTCAGGTTTCGGAGGAACCTGTTTGCCCCCGGCTTGGAAAAGAAAACAAAAAAAAAGAACAGTGTCAAATGATGAAAGTGATGCCCACATGAAACAGGGAGAAAGAGGAAAAGATGAAAACAAAGAAACAAATCAACAGAATGAAGGTTCTTTTGGGTCGACAGCCCTTGTTTCTCTTTAATTTAAGAGCGAGAGAAAGCACAGAAAGGAAGTTGCGCTTTTGGTTGCAGACAGACAATGTCTTGTCATTCATCATTTATCTTTTACATAATGGATAAAAGCACTGAATGCAATGCAGTGTAATGTTGCTCAAAAGCATACAGACAACTTTGGGGTCGGTACGATTTTTAAAAACTAAAATTGTGAAATATTAATATTATTAAAATCAGTTTTCTGTTTGTAATATATTTAAAAATGTAATTTATTTCTGTGATCAAAGCTGTATTTTCAGCATCATTCCTCCAGTCTTCAGTGTCACATGATCCTTCACTAATCATATGCTAATGCTAATCGTCATTCCAGTCCAAAGTCAACATTTGGCAAAATTCATATTATTAAACGTAAATACAATTTATAGAGGAATGAACCGTGCTAATTAAAACAATTATTTTCTGTTGCTGTTTTATGTTTTAATAATTATGGCTTGTTTTGTTTAGTAGTAAATAGTAAGTACTACGTATAAGTAAGTATTATTAATAAGTATTATTTTGGATACATTAATAATTGTTGTAATTAAAAACTGTAAAATATTTGACATTCAAATGAATACATGCTAACACTTGAGCTTAAAGAGATAGTTTACCCAACAATGATAATTTAGTTAAAACTCAATTAAAGCTCCTGTCTTTCAATCAACTCTTTTTTTGTTTACCCAAAAAAATATAATTTAGTCATGATTTACTCACCCTCATGTTGTTCCAAACCTGAATGAGTTTCTTTGTTCTGCTGAACACAAAAGAAGATATTTTGAAGAATGTTTGTAACCAAGCAGAGAGAGCAACCATTGACTGCCATAGGATGTTTTTCCCAACTATTGTAGTCAATGGTTGCTCTCTCTGCTTGGTTACGAACAAAGAAACTCATGCAAGTTTGGAACAACATGGGGGTAAGTAAAGGATGACCGAATTTTCATTTTTGGGTGATCTATCTCCCTTTAAGTGTCTATTATAATAATTTACTTGGAATATTGAATGTATCAACTTTGATTGTCAGATAATCTTTTTTTTTCTTTTTTCTTTTGTGGGGAGGGGGGGGGGATTATTTGAATTGCTGAATTAAAAAATGAAAACCATTTTTTGCATTTAACCTAAACTATTCCTTTAATTTTTGTATCAGTGATATGGTCTATATGAAATATTTTATGAACCTCTCCATCTATATCTCATTTTCTTTATCTCAGACTCTTCCGGTCGTGTTCTCCCGCCGCCGCTGGGAGATGAAAACACGATTTCTCAGCAGATCTCGGACGTGGTCCGTCAGCCGGCCTTCATCGCGGGCATCGGCGCAGCTTGCTGGATCATCCTCATGGTCTTCAGCATCTGGCTGTACCGCCACCGCAAGAAGAGAAACGGTCTCAGCAGCAGCTACGCCGGCATCCGCAAAGGTCAGTCCATCACTCAAGGCTGAACTTCAGAGGTTAAAGGGTTAGTTCACCCAAAGATAAAAATGATCTCATTAATACTTACTCTTATATCATTCGACACCCAAAAGACCTCCGTTCATCACGTCGTTACAAAGCCCATCTCACAGTGGCTCTACAATTATTTTATGAAGCGACGAGAATAGTTTTTGTGTGCAAAAAATCAACAACAACTAAATAACAAGTTCTATAGTGATGGGCCGATTTCAAAACAAAGCTTCCTGAAGCCTCAGAGCTTAATGAAGCAGCGTATCGATTCGATTTGGGCAATCCGAACCGCTGATTCCTTAAGCCCCGGAACCTCAGGAAGCAGTGTTTTGAAATCAGCCCATCACTATATGTTATTTACTTTTTTTTGCGCACAAAAACTATTCTTGACGCTTCATAAAATGATTGTAGAGCCACTGCAGTGAGATGGGCTTTGTAACGACGTCTTTAGTGCCTTTATGGGTCTTGAAAGAGGAAATGACATTGGTGTCAATGATCAGCCATCAGATTTCAACAACAATATCTGAGAAATTAATGACAGAATTTTCATTTCTGGGTGAACTAACCCTTTAACTTGATTTTTCTGTTAGCGCTGCTGATGCTATACTACAGTGTATTGGCATTTAATGATTTAAAAATACATAAAATATAACATCAGTAAGAGGTTAGTCACCCCAAACCTAATAATTATGAACCCATGAGCTTTCATTAAGAAGGCGTGGCGTGTCTCATCTGAAACTGAAAAAATCCATCTGATCTTTTAATTTTGAGTTTGAGTTTTCACATGTTAGTCAGAGGCAGATGTTTGATCGTGTTTGGCTTGTCACAGGTTTAATCCCAAACTTCAGTCTCTTTTATAAAAGCTAGTATGAAAATACGTGCTTCAGGTTTTGCAACTTTCCTAAATTTAGATGAGTCTTATCCCTTCACCATCATATAAATCTTTTTTTTTTCTTCTCTCTGTGGTCCGCTGTCTTAAAAAGCCGTTTCCTCTTTTGACCTCGATGAATCACAATGGATTCCTTACAGTCTAAATTCAGAGCAGCTTTTGCTTTCTTTCCGTTTTCTCCTTCATTGAAGAGATGACGGAGACGGTGAACGGAACAATGCTGGGTTTTTTTCTTCCGATGTGTGTCTCAAGGACATGAAGCTAATGGAATGTTTATTGGCAGGAATCTAAAGGAAAAGATCCAAGCCATTCATTAGCTTTAGCATTCATACACTCCCAAGGCTGGGCCGCATTCAAGTTAATTGAACGTGTCGACCACAAGAGCACAAAAAGGCCTAAATGAATATGTCCATTTTTCAAGGTTGAGAGCACCTGAATTCATTTACCGGGATGACTCGACAACATCTCGTTTCAACAGCCGCCGAAGATTGACAGGCAGCTTCTAAAGAGACATTCTTTCGAAATGTTATTTGAATTATAGAAAACATCTTACACAACACAAAGACTGTTTGCAAGGCTCAACATTAAGGATTACATGAGGACGTGCACTTTTATGGCTTGCAAACGTAAAGAAATGTTATTTAGTCTAGTCATCTCCTAGTCTAGTTAGTTATAACCATGTTATCGGAAGCTTAAAGCAATGCATGTTTTTTGTTTTGTTTTTTTTCACTAAACATCCAGCTGGATAAATCTTTATTGAGCCCTGATTTGGGTATGATTGCATACTTTCTGCAAGGCATAAGTCTATACTGTGTCTTTTTGTTCCTGCAAAAAGGACTTTCGGCGCCATGAAGGGCCTCTGACCTCTTGTTTTACTACTAAAGATGTTTCAACTCTCCGTATTTCTCTATAAAGCCACAAGAATCCACAGGTTGCCATGTTTGAACCAGTAGCTGCGAGTCTCTTAAGCGTGAACGTGTTTGAGCAAAGGTGGATAATAGTAAACACATGAAGTGGTAATCTGTTTTCCGTGTGGAGCGGAGTGATGCGGCTGAGAGATATATTATCTTGCAGTGTGTGTGTGTGTGTGTGTGTGTTTGAGTATGTGAATGTGCGTTTACCTGTGTATGTGTGATAAATTGTTTAACTACACAGATCATCCCCAAACCTCCGAGATTTGATTTACTTATCGTCCATCAAATGATCTTTTCCGCATGCTGCTTTTGGCCTGCCAAGCGTCAATCTATTTCTTCTTCAAAACCTTCATGCATACAGGATAAAATCATAAAAAACGGGTCAATCTATTAGACTCATCTTTTCTCCGAGCACTGCCAAGAACCAGACGAGCGCAGCAGATAAACGTGACATTTGAAAAGGACGGCAACGGCTGACAATTTTAAAGGTTGTTTTCCCGTAAATATGCGAAGATGAGAAGGTGAAGAAAGCAGGTGTTGAATTCTGGTGTATCGGTGTAACGCTGCCAAAAAACAATCCTGACGGCGTCACGTGCATCAGCTTCCTGCACAGATGCTTTGATGTTTCTGATGAGCTGTTTATTCTGAATTCTCAGCCCATATCGCTCAGATTGATTCAGCCGTGTTCATCTGTTTATGGGAGCCTTTGATCAACATGAAAGAAACTAGATTTCAGATCAGATTCGAGGGTTTGTTATAATAGATTTAAGTCAAAGTTAATAAAGTGCAGCCTGGCACAATTGCTTGCATATCTGGGTTAATTTATAATATTATTTATTTTTATACATTTCATTGTTATTATTTAATTATATTATATTAGTGATTTATTGCAATTACACTTTATATTAAATTAGTGAAGCTTTTGTGACAAGTATCAGTATCAAGATTGATACTAGGGCGTCCCCTTGACTAAAGCTTTTTCTAGTCGACTAGTAGTCGTTCCTTTAAGTGATTAGTCGACTAATCGCATGTGTATATTAATAATCCATATAAATCATAATAATCAGCCTTTAATTGCCTATATATAAAACATAGCCTAAATTTCCAATTGTATTGCTTCTAACTTCCAAGACTAGAAAGCATGGCTAAATAACACTTCCACAAAAGCACATGTCCTCATGTAATCCTTAATGTTGAGCCGTCTTTGTGTTGTGTAAGATGCTTTCAACAATTTCATCAACATTTATAACGAATGTCCCTTTAAATCTGCCTGTCAATCTCAAAACAAGATGTTGTCAAGTTTCATTCGGATTACGTAATTGAAGAATATTTGATTTCGACTCAAGTCGGTTGATAATTGCCAAGTCCAAGACGGCGGAAAGCGCATCCTGTTTGTTTTCTTTATTTTAGAAGCGCACAATGTTTCCTTTTTATTGTGCGTGAACTAAAATAAAAGTAAACCCTTTACAGTTTTGAATGAAACAGGCGCCTTCATGTAATCCAGTTAGCAGCTTCCACAGCCTCCACTTGGATATGCACCTAGTGATAGAGCACATTCATGTAGGTCAGGGGTCGAGAAGCTATTTTTCCAAAAGAGCTTCAGTAAAAAGTTAATTTTACTGTGGCTAACAATTAATTGCCAAATGGAATTAATTGTGCACGGCTTTCACTGTGAGGTTATAAATCCTCTGTGGGTGTGTGAACGTCTACTGTGTTTATGTGAATACTCGACTTGGCATTTTGATATATTTGTTTATTTGGCTGTTTAGGCGCGCAACCAAAGACAAAGGCTACTATTGTCCGTGATGCCAGTAGAATTCAGTTCTCTTTCGCGACTTTTATTATTTTCATCAACTGAAATCTGTGCGGATTATCATAAAAACAACACATTTATTTATCACAAGGGTCTTTACGGCAAAAGTCAAAGTACTAGTGAGTGGAATGTTTCAAAATGTCTATGCGCAGCAAAGAACCAGTTTCAATAAAAGGATAGGCCTATATAGCATACTTATACATGTTCTAAAAATGGTTTTCGGTTCCCTTAAACAATCCCAGTGCAGGAGCTGTAGATTACCACAGAAACAAAAGTGGTTAGTTGATTGCTGTCGTGACTCGTGACACTTGCGAGCAGAACTTAACGCGCGGCCGGTACATTTTGAATATTATTATTATTATTATTACCATAACCTTCGCTAGGCTGGGCAACTAGGTAATTGTAATTGGCTTGTTTTTTTCTGCAGAGAGCGGATCTCTGTTGATGTGTCAAATTTTTTTATCGATCACTTGTTGGTAAAGTTGATGGTAAAGCCATTGGTTCTCGACCACTAATATAGGTTACGTTACAGCGAGTGGCCAGCGTTGATTGAGGAAAGGCGAATGTTTGGATTTCCTGTCCGACGCACTGTAATTACCACAAGGACCCACCATTAGCAATCATTCCCTCATTGACCTTGAGGATGTTATTTTTGTTTTTGTGACTAACCGACTAATATAACTTTTGGTTGACTTAGCCATTTCTAGTAGACTAACGATTAGTTAAATGTTAGGGGGCATTGCTAGTTGATACTATAATCAAACTTGCAATTTTCACCTTATACATTAGATACCAGAACATTAGACTGGGTAAACCCAGCCGGCGATTTGATTTCGCTTTGCAACTCAGTCTGGTAAACTATACATTAATTTCTACTGCTTCTGTTCCACTTTTGCGGGAACCAATCACAGACTGGCTTATCCACCTGGTGCGCTATTGGCAGGTTTAACAGTATGACGGATAAATAAGTGATGTGTCGTTGCCTGTTGATCACGCCTCTTGTGCTCTGATTGGTTGAAGGACTATCCAACAGCATATAGAGTCATTTAAAAAATGCCCACTGATCACGCCTCTTGAGCAGTAGAAATAAAGAGCAGATTCCCCAGACCAATGTTCAATCCTAAACTGAGCTTGATCTGGTGATAGCCAGACAACCAGAACATAGTAAAGAGAACCCTTTTTACTAGGGCAAGTGTTAAGCAACCACTCTGAATACCCTAAAATCTAGATATCAATATTTTCTCCTGTCTGTGATAGACATTGAATAAAACCCACAAACCCACAACTGTACAACCACAGAGATCAGAAGACAAGGAAAATGAATTGAACTCTGTATTTATGATGAGGTTTTAATGTTCTGAGTAATTGGCAACAGACCTGTTTCATCAGAGACTCTAATATAATCGCAAATGCCTCATTGAAAACTTTTTCCAATAGCTGCATGCATATTGAAGTTTAATGCACAGTACTGCTATGATGAATAATTAATTTCTGAATAATAATTCTAAATATGAATCTGATGAATAATTAACGCATTCCTTTTCTTTCTCTTTGTTCTGTGTGTCTGCAGTGCCCTCCTTCACCTTCACCCCCACAGGTAATCACACCTTCCTCACAGCACATATGCACATAATTCCCACAATCCCTAGAGTGTGACGACTTCCTGCCCAGTGGAGTTGGAAAGTGAACGGCGGTGCAATGTTTTTCAGCCATTATAATGAAGTGTCCCTCAACACACGCTTCAGTCACGTTCGTTCTGCCCGGCAGAACTCAGAACAAATATGACACCACCAGGCGGAGTGTGGGAGGCACGGTCTCGCTTTAAAAATACATCCCACCACAAGAAAGGAACCCCAGTCTGAGGTTTACATGGATAATCAAAGAGAACTTCAGTCGCATGGACTTGTCAGTATAAAAAGAAGTAAAAAATAAAAGACAGAGAGGGAGGAAAGTGCTTAAAGAGAAGAGTGCTTGACTAAAGAGGGCTGTTAGAACTGGCAAAGGAGCTGATCAAAGCGCCGGCACCCACCATAACGCCGGATAGGAAGCTGTGACATCAGAGGTTTTGTGGCCAATTAGACAAAGAGAGCTGGCCTTGCGTGAGGATTGAACTCGGATGACTTTTACATACGATAGAAAGACGCTTAAACCCATTCATACCTCATGCAATCTTTCTGTAACTGCTGATGACACACCTGGTTTTTGTCAGGTTTGATTGAGATTAAGAAAGAGAAGGCTTGTTTTTTAGTAGCAGATGCAACCAAACAAGCCTAATTTCCATACGTTTACTGGTTTTAAAGCTTGCAAGAAGCTCGGATGAACCACGTTTTGACAAACCTGTATGACTTTCTTCTGCCGAACACAAAAGGAAATATGTTTTGCCCTTAAAAGCAAAATGTTTAGATGTTTTCCATGTTATTTCTTCATTAATGTAATGTTCTTGTATCTACAGTGGCCTATCAGAGAGGAGGAGAGGCTGTCAGCAGTGCAGGAAGGTGAGATGTTCTAAAAAATAGACATTTTGTTATTTAACCTTAAAATAGTCAAGTTAATATTCATCAGAAGCCAACAATGTCCGTGTTGAGGGTGTGTACTGTAGTGTAGTTGCATTTTATTGACACAAGGGGGCATTTGTGTCTTTGCAAAGAGACCTTTGGAGGTTGTACGTTGAGTCCTGCAGAAACCCAGATGAGACAAAAGCCCCTCGTTTCTACCATGCTAATGCAATATTTTCAATTCATTTAACCATTTGCACTGGAGCATTCTGTGCATGTATGTGCACCCTTGCTCGTGTGCACTTGTGCATGTGTGACATCTTTGTCCTCGTTTGAATAGTTGCAGATGGTATTTAGTGTGTCTTTCCCTTTTTGTCATCTTTTGGAGTCCAGCTTTTCATTGAACAGGTCTTTGCCCTTGCCTAAAGGAAAGGTTTAAGCCTTTTTTAAGCTTAAAGAGTCCGTTAGAAAAATACAATAAAGAGATAGACCATGCTGCAGGGATATAAGGCATGAGCGTTTGCTTTGAAGCATCACGTTGAAGATTCGTTGCTCAAAACTCTTTCTTTGATGTTTTTTTTGTGTGTGTGTGTCTTTGATAAACGTCTCTGAAGAAAAAAAATCCCTCAGCTCCTTTATTTCTCTTGTTTCCTCAAAATCATTTTAATTTGACCTTGTTTGAATCATAATAGCTTATTGTCTAACAAAAATCAGTGTTTTGAAGTATAAATATCTCATACCACTGACTTTAAGTGCAAGACTGGATAGAAACGGTTCAGTGTGTATTCATATATGAGTTTATCCAGAGCTTTCTCCAGCTCTTGAGATCATGTTGATTGACTGTGACACCCTGGCATGCGCTGGGAGCGCCAAGCTCTTCCTTTAGCGATGGCTCGGTTCATTTGTGTTTTTTTCCCAGGCTGGAGCAGCAATGTTCTCCAGCGTTTGGGTAATCCACACAGAGATCTAACGGTCACGAGGCCTCGGGGAAACGGTGTCATCAGCCATGAGCAACTCAAGCAAACACAATCCATTTAGCACAGATACAGCCTAATGCCCTGAGAGATGCACTGGGATAGAAAAAGATGGGATGGGCTTCTTGTTTAAAGCTGAAGTGTGTCATTTCTGCACCACCAAATGGAATATTTTTCCTCTGCCTGCCATTGGTTGGACAAAGCCCTTAAACTCATGCCATTGGCTGTTCCAGTGTTACTGTGTAGGCTGAAATTATTCCCGTCTGCATTGTCAATAAAAGTCTAAAAATGTAATTAAAACATGATTGAATACAACTGATCGTGATCATACCTTGTGCATTTACTGTTTTCAAGTTAACGTTAGTACTAAATCACATTGTGCCTGTTTTCCAGGCCAGGTTTATTGAATATAGGTGAACCGGCAACCCAGCCCTGGCTTGCAGACACCTGGCCCAACAGCTGCTCCAATCACAACGACTGCACCATCAACTGCTGCACCGGGAGCAACGGAAACAGCGACAGCAACCTGGCAACCTACAGCCGCCCAGGTAAGCCTGTGTAGTAATCTAGTTGTAGTGGTATATAAATATTGCACTTTATCTTACACTTCTAAACATCTAGCATTTTAGTTTAAAATGCCTGGAAACTGATGTGTAAAGAAACCAAAATATGATAAATCAATTATGGAGATCATTTGATAGCACTTTTATCCGAAGGAAAAACGATTTCTGAAGGAGTTTACTTGCAAATGAGGAAAACACTTGTTAACGGCTAGCTAAACAAGTTTTATTATGGTAACTGTGACTAAATGATGTGTTTTATTTGATTTAAAACAACCAATTAACATTAACGGTGTTCATTTCCCTCTTATACCGCCATGTTCGTGCAATGACATTTTGCTAAATTTCATTGAAGTTTCAGCTTGTTAATTTCCACTAAAGTTTCCAATTTGGAAGAAGTGGCGTTCTATTGTACCATTCCAAGCAGGAAATTCCAACTTTCCAAAGTTTAATGGAATGCAACATAAGTATTGTGTCCTTCCTTTGACACACAACTGTGTGTGTGATTTGTTGGAACGTGGACGTTTGAGGGAAAATAAAAGCTCCTGATATTGAAAAAGGCCCTGCAGGCTTTATTCCAGCTAATCCAATCAGCCGCCTGATTTCCATACCGCCGTTAGAACCTTTTAATGCAGCTTCTCTAAGTGCTCGCTTATTCAGGAAACCAGGAGTAGCTACAGAGGTCAAAATGGACCTGAGAGAGCGAAAAAGAGAGGGCGAGGGAAGAGAAGGAGTGATGGAGCACCTCCAGGTGGCTATATTTCAGGAGTCAGCAAGTTACTCTACAAACAAAAGAACGCCAGGTTGACTTGTGAGTCCAAAGAGACACGCACACTGAAAGTGACAAAGTGGTGTTAATGTAGTTACCCAGTTTTCACAAAGCAAGTCTTAGTTTGGACAGCGGTGTCACTGTTGGTTCATTTAATGATATTTAAATGTCACTACAAGAGCTTTTTTGTTCTCCGATATCAGCTGGTGTGACTAAGCCGTTGGCTAAGAGTATTTCATTCATAACAGAACCCTTAAATGGATCCAATCCTTTTAGAAAATGTCTTTTTATTGAATATAAGAAATTTGCTACCATATTCATGGGTAGACCTGAGGATTAGGCTTTGTGTTTGTTCATACCATTCATAGAAACCATAGATGGGGCTATTCTAACCCAAAAGCTTTGCTTTACCTTTGATATCCGTTTATTGGGAGTGTGTTTTCACTAACAGATTTTATCCATGTCGCCTTCATCAAAGCAGGAATGAAGGATAAATGTCGAGTGATTCTCACAGCATGACATTTTAAAAAGCTTGACACCCGCTTGCCTGGTGTGCCAAATACTAAAAAATCTCCAGGATATTAACCGGATCAGTAACCACAGGGCTTCTCTGGAAAGACGACTTAGTTTGTCTCATTCCACGGGATCTTTTATCATTGATACGTCAACCTTTGAAGTGCAGAGCCGTTGCTTCTTATGGAAACACGAGCTACGCTTGAAATCTGTCCAATGGCAGTCCGCGGTATTTACGCGCCAAGCTTCTCGCTCAGATCCCAGGGAGGATTTGAATATTTTATGAGCCGGGGAAAATTGGATCTGTCAGAGGATGGGCTTTTACAGTGTTCCTCGTTTTGGAGGCTTTTGATTCGGACGTGTTGGAACATCCTGCTTGATGAGCTGGGATGCCTTTCGCGCGGCTGCTCGGGAAACTCAAAGTGACACGCTTGGCTTGTGTCACGGACAAGGGAGAAGGAGGGGGAAAAGAGATTGTACGTTATCAGGGATTTTGACTAACAAGTTTTATCTTAGTATTGGAATTTCAGGTATTCCACATCATCATAGAAATGTCTCCTTTGTCTGAAAACATCGTTCTCGATGATTTAAAACTAATCAGCTTTTTTTTTAAAAACCAACCTAGTGTCTTCGCATTTACTAGTTTCTGTGAATGTTAACTTATTTTAAAGGGTTAGTTCATCCAAAAAGGAAATGTATATCATTAATGACTTAATGTCGTTCTACACCTGTAAGACCTCCGTTCATCTTCGGAACACAGTTTAAGATATTTTATGTTTAGTCCGAGAGCGTATGCGTATACAGTCCATGTCCAGAAAGGGAATAAAAACATCATCAAAGTAGTCCATATGTGACATCAGTTGGTTAATTAGAATTTCTTGAAGCATCGAAAATACATTTTGGTCCTAAAAAAAAAAAAATCACAAAAAAACTACAACTTTATTCAGCATTGTCTTCTCTTCAAGCGGCATCTCTCTTGAAGCCAATACGGAAGTAATGTAAACTGCAATTCCTCAACTGGCCGCTAGGGACAGGCTCCAGAAGGGAGCAGAATCTTATTGGGCCCCATGTTAAAATGGCCAACTTTACAGCAGAAAAAAAACATGTTTACAGCCTGGTACAAATTGTGGTTTTTGCCTATACAACTAATTTTGACCTTCATGACAACTGTGAGGAGGGTGAATTTTTTTCTAACTCATTCATTTACGTTATATAAAGCCTTAAAGTTCTGCATAATTAAGGGTGTGGTTACAGGTGGATAGCCATTTATCCGCCGTCTATAGTTATTGCGTCACCTAAGCTCCGCCCACATCCCCGCCTTTTTGCCCATTTTCTGTTATCCGGGAGTGACACGCGATGACGTGCTCACAAGATGGCAACGCCCAGCTCGCCCCTACTTTAAGCTTCAGAACTGCTTATAAGAATCCTATGGGTGACGTCACGGACACTACATCCATATTTTTTTACAGTCCATGCTTCTCTTCTGTGTTTGTGTTCAATCCTCAAATAAAGATTCAAATGGTTGTGAATCAGCTTATTGATTCATGATTTGGATCGCCAATGTCACGTGATTTCAGCAGTTTGACATGCAATTCCAAATCATGAATCAATCTGCTGATTCATGATCGTTTGAATCTTTATTTGAGGATTGAAAACAAACATGGAAGAGAAGACAATGCTGAATAAAGTAGTAGTTTTTGTGATTTTTTTTTTTTTAACCAAAATGCTAGCCTGACAAGCCAGACCCTCATCAAGATGTTTGGTCTGGAAACTCATCATTGAAAGGGCCCAATCCGAGGGGCGGATAAACGGTTGTCTTTCAAACTCCCTCTGCACGCGATAGGATAGCGCTACAACCAACCAGAGCAACGTGAAGTGGAGCTAGCTGATAGATTAAACTTTCGCCGTATCCGGTCGGCAAAACTTTGAACACATCTTCCCTTTTTAAGAATAACTTCAGTGCCGTTCTTTGCTCTTTTCTCAGAGAAAAGCTTAACTCCAAGTCTTCAAGAGTCCCGGTCAAAGCTGATTTGAAAGACCGCTGTTCTCCAGCTTCTGTGTTTACTAGTAGCATGCAAGCACAACCCTGCCGTCATGTTGTTATGCCCCGCCCACCGACTCTATACACAATGTGATTGGCCCGACCAGAGTTTGGTTTTTACAGCTCAGAAGGGTATTGAGAGTTGCTAGACGACACTCGCAGCAGATTAGATTTCTGCCGCTAGTGTGCGTCTAGATTTCTAGGCTACCAAAATGTATTTTTGATGCTTCAAAAGATTCTAATCAACCAACTGATGTCACATATGGACTACTTTGATGATGTTTTTATTACCTTTCTGGACATGGACAGTATAGTGTGCATACACTTGCATACGCTCTCTGACTAAATATAAAATATCTTAAACTGTGTTCCGAAGATGAACAGTGTTCTTACGGGTGTGGAACGACATTAGGGTGAGTCATTAATGACACAAATTTAATTTTTGGGTGAACTAACCCTTTAAGTTTTTCAGAACCTACAACATATTAGAATCCAGGTTAACCCATAGGTCCTAAACAGTCCTTTGGCTATCAAAATGTCTTACCCCTCTTTTATCGTCCAGCCGACTGCATTGCCAACTACAGCAACCAAATGGACAACAAGGCCAGTAACCTGCTGGCTCCAGACACAGGCCTTTACAGCGACGTGGACCTCTCCAACAAGATCAACGAGATGAAGACCTTCAACAGCCCCAACCTAAAAGACGGCCGTTTCATGGGTCCTGGTGGACAGCCAACGCCTTATGCCACCACCCAGCTCATCCAGTCCAGTCTGGCCAACAACAACATGAACAGCAGTAGCGGCGGAAGTGGCGGAGGAAGTGCAGACCTTAACGAAAAGCAGAGCTGGAAGAGCAGCCAGGGAACCCCTCAGAAACTGGCCGACATCAACACACCACTGCAGTATAACGTCATGGAACAAAACAAACTGAACAAGGGTGAGTTCTGTGGATTTAATTGAGGACCCCAAAACGTTAAAGATTTATTCAAATTCGATTGTGAAGACTAGTTCAAACTCTTCAAAGAAAGCCATGCCATGGCATGTTCTCTTGGTTAACCACAGGGATGCATCATATTGTTGCTCTTCTTGTCTTGTTGATTAGTTGTCTCCTCATATTCAGACTGTAATAAAAGTGTTAAACAATTTTGGTTCTTAATAACATCTCAGGCACTTTTACATAGGGCTCTTTCACTTTTAACCCCTTTTATATCCGTCACGGCTACTCGTATTGCATATGAGTAATTTAACTCTACACTCTGCTAGTCAACTTAATCCATATTTATAGCTGTTGTTTTACTGTTTGGATGGGGATGAAGGTAAAGAGGAGGCTTGTGAAGTGTCGAATGTCTCAGAATAGTGTGAAGCCAAAGATCTTAGATTACTGTACAAATAAGGGGGAATGTAACTCAAGCTCAAAGCTATCCATTATCTGCTGCTTTATATTGTGCCACTAAAAAGGTCATTGTGCTTGTGTTTTTACTCAACTTGCATGAATCTAACTGTGTGGGTGTAATATTTCACACTTGGTAGACAATTGAAACCAGTCACCAACAAGTCATAACAGCTTATAACTGAAACCCTTTTGTAACCTTTTACCACTCGCCTGTCTGACGTCAAACTCTGAAGCGTCAAACTCTCTTTTAAAATGTCTGCTTTTATAAAAGCTTTCATTTGTCTTGTTCACAAAATAAAAGTTTTCCTTTACTCTGGTATATAAAAGCCTTTTTTTATAATAAAAACTCAATCTCTTGACTGTAACCCCTTAGACCACTACCGAGGTGAGGTTCCTGTCTCAGTCACCATCCCCTACAACCAGGCCCAGGACGCCCTCACAGGAGGAACCTACAGCAGCTCGGATAGAGGAAGCAGCACCTCTGGTAAGACATCCATCAAGCCATCCACCCGTCCATCCATCCATCCACCCAACCAAACAACCCATCGATTCAACGGTTAATTTCTCATAAACCTGCAGACATAACCTACTAAACATTTGCAATTTACCCATTATTCCATTTTCAATTCCATTATTTCAGAGCCTTTTCATCACCATAAGAGGCAGTAAATCATATGCAAAACGGGACATTTTCAAATCGCTTGCTCATTGTTGAGAAACTACAGGGAACAAAGAGAAACATTTATGTCAGAACAAAAGGGTGTGATTCTTCCTCACGATTTTCCACACGAGGTGCGTGGCCGCATATCTTAAACACGGCTGCAACAATCACTCTCTCTTTCCTAATTTCTGTAGTTAAAACCATGTTCCCTGCAGATTTCTAAGGTCTGCCGCATTTTCCCGGGATGTTTCTGATTTGGAGGATATCCCCCCTCCCTTTTTGCGAATAGCCACACCGTCATTAATTACTCCGGCTTTCATCCATCCGACTCAAAGAAAGGGGGGATAATGTTGTCAGAAAGCTGGTGTTTGTTGCGGGACAAAGATAAATGAGCCCCATTCTGCGGCGTATGCAAGGCTGCTGGCGTAATGCATCGTGTCTATTTTTATATTGTATTTGAAGTTCAGGTAATTAAAGAGAGGGTCTGAGTGCGTGGAGGTCCTCACAGCTCATTGGCTCTGAATTTTAATTCCTTTCTGTTAATTGGCCTCCAATGTTTCTCTTTTAAATGTTCTCTCATTCTCCTCTCCTCTGGGCAATGGAGAGTGTTAGTTTTGAAAAATGACTCATTTTTGATGGAGAGCGCAGCGTTAATTACAAATAGAGATATAATGCACATAAGCGTTTTACAGCGCATAAATTATGGTTGTGGGTGTCATTAATGTTGCTTCTCCTGAGTGTAAAAGTGCCATTTGTTTCACACATGCATCAAGCTCAGCAAACAAACTAACGGAAGAAGAAATGAACCAGGGCTTATAAACACATTTTAGTTTTCAATCGAATTTATTTACGAGTTCAAGTGGCATTGTGGGCTGTTGCTGTGTTTGTCACACTATTTTTTTGTTTGTTTGCTTTATAGGAAGTCAAGGGCAGAAAAAAGGTGGGCGAACTAAACAGGCCAAACAGAACACAATGAATTGGACCGAACTGTTGCCACCACCTCCGATTAATCCACCTCCATGTCATGAATACACACTCTCAATGGATGACAGGTGAGGTTTTCACTTTTAGTGTGTATGCTTATAATGCAAATTCGTAAGTTACGTATTTCCTATTTCTCCAAGCATTGTAATCAGGGCTTGACATTAACACCCGCCAAATGCAGGTGGATTTCAGCCATCACTCCAACTAGCCCACTTTGGCAGGCTAAATTAT